>NC_056733.1:73349912-73592412 GCF_019279795.1 Protopterus annectens | reverse complement strand
AAGTTATTACCTATGATATTCCTAATATCCAAACTGTCAACAGTTATTTCTAAATTACATGTTAAACTTCTATTAGCAGATGGAGAGACAGAAGGAATAGGATTACGGGGAATAAAAGCTTCCCTTAAAATGGGTGCAAAGTATTTGTCTCTCTTTTATTTCTTGCACTATCTTTACCAAAAACTCAGTTTTGTACCCCCTATTAATAAGTAAAGATGTAATAAACTCTAATTCTCTTTACAATTGCTCATTAGTTGTCATCCGGGAGGCTCTGATACATTGCCCCCATAGGGATGTTCTTTTTCAAAAATGGGGGATGATGGCTTCAATAATGAAGATAATTATTAGAGAACACGTTCTTTCCATGTATACTGCTATCAAAATATCCACAATTATGATTCCATTTTATATTGACATCTAAAAACTTAACTTCCAAACCACATTCTCGCAAAAAATCTGACTTACTATTAAACTTAATAATGAGGGTTGAATTATTTTGATTGCCTTCAACTATTCAAAAAAAGCGTCCACAAACATGTTATAATTTATTACTTTGCATTCTTCTTTCAAGGTGGTTATTATATCAAATGCTCACCACCCTAAAACAATGTTAGCAAATGTAGCGGATGGAGACCCCATCGCCACCCCTTTGTTTTGCTTATAACACTTTCTATTGAACATAAAATAATTATTGTCCAATAACATATCTAATAATTCACAGTAAAAGTTAACTTGTGTGTTGGGAATATCCATAAAGGTATTAAGCTATTTCCTGGTATAATCTATTCCTTTGTCATGGGGCAGAGCGGTAAATAATGAGCTGATGCCAATAGTCAGCATAAAATTTTTCTTGGAATCAAACATATAAGATTTAACAGACAATCTTAACTTATTTAAGAAATCCAATGAATCTTGGATGAAAGAATCAAGATGCTCTTCATCTCACATTGCTGCAGTCCTTACACTTGGGTAGTCCGCTGTCCTCGGTCGGCCCGAATATCAAAGTATAAGGCTGGCGTCGGTCAAGCGCGCATTAGCTGACATCAATCCTCAGTCTTTTGCCGCATGGTCCGATGCAGAAGCAGCGTTGCAAGTGCCGTTATTCGTTGAAATTTTTTCGAGGAGTTTCAGACCGAGTCTTTTCTTGCCTCAGTGGTTTACGGATGTCAGAAAAGTGAATAACTGTATTTCTTGTGGGAAACAGATAGATTATCATACTTTGTGTATTCCTTGTTTAGGGCCTGAGACGACGTTGTTGGGTGTCGCTTTGTGCTAGATTCAATAAGCGCACTATTAAGAGAAGGTTAGATTGTGCCAGATAAAGCAGCTAAGCCCAGGCAAGAAAGAGTCGCCGTGTTCTAAGCCCAGCAAGAAAGAGTCGCCCTGCGGGGCGGTTCTTAGAGGTGTCGGTGGAGGGTTTCTCTGGAGTCCCAGGGGAGACTTTGTTATTGCAGGATGTGGCCTCTCAGGAGGCAGGTCAGGCTGAAGGGGCTTCTCAGGTTACTGCCTCCCTTCCTAGGGTGGTTAGGCCTCTCCTTCTGTTTCCAAGGCTTCTCCCAGAGGCAGGCCAGGTTTAGCTTCAGTTGGTGTCACTCCTAGTTCTTCAGGATCTGTGCCCAAGAAGCATATGCTTAAAATGGCAGAAGATTTAATTACTTTGATTAGAGGTTCTTTGCCCTCCTGATAAGAGACCTAGGGTGGAACCTGAGTTGGGGAGTTTGAGCAGGCTTGGATGTTTGCTGAAGACTTGCAGGAGTATTCTCCTTATTCTGATTCTGTTGTGGATGAG
Organism: Protopterus annectens; assembly: GCF_019279795.1. Classification (NCBI taxonomy): domain Eukaryota; kingdom Metazoa; phylum Chordata; order Ceratodontiformes; family Protopteridae; genus Protopterus; species Protopterus annectens. Next base: position 73,590,623 of record NC_056733.1, on the reverse strand, counting down.
TCTACACCTTCTGCTTCTCCTCCTGAGGATTTTTCTTTTCAGAGACTCTTCATTCCATGAGGGAGCATTTTAAGTGGGAAGGTCAGGACTTCTCTGATTGAATTTTGTTTTACCCCAGCATAGGCCTTTGGCTATACCTCCTGTTCTGGATGTTGTGGAAGATGTGTTTGCAGAGGCTTCTCTTAATCCTGATTCTTTGCCTCCTGCTCCTGTTAAAGATAGGTATTACAGGGTGCCTTTAAGAGTCCTAGGGCGGACCCAGAAACTGTTAGTCAGGGGCCTAAGGGTGTTAAGGCTTCTGTTGTTAAAAATCCGGTTCCTCCAGATAAAGAGGCCAGGGCTTTGGATAGATGGGGAAAGAAAGTCTATACTTCTTCCACCCTAGCTATGGAGGGCTTGTTGCCAGTTTCACATGTTGAAATACCAAAACTATCTGCTTTCTCAATTGAAGTCTAAGGTAGATGCTCTGGCGAAAGGTATTGAGTGTAAAGAGTTACAGGATTTAGTACATGTTTCTGAACAGGTGGGTAAGCATTCTTTGCAATGTGGTTTTGATGCTGTGGATCAGAATTTATCTGACCATGTTAAGACAATTACAATCTGATGTGTTGTTTGGTTCACCTGTTGAGGCAGTCTTAAAGAAAATGGAAGACAAGGCTAAGTCTATGCAGACTGTTAAAGATTTTTGCAGGTTCAGCCTCCGAGTTTAGTAGAAATTGGCCTACTAAATGATTCCCAGTCTTCAGGCCTAGAACAGGGAGTTCACCTGCACAGTCTTGGTGAGGGCAGGGGTCAGTCCGTTTAATTACCCAAGACAGATGGGTATTGGATATCATACACCAAGGTTACAGGTTTTATTTCCATACCTTGCCCTCCTTTCAAAGGCATGCCTCCTCAGCAAAGAATAGAGGCTCACAAACAAATTTCTCTGCTACTTCAAATAGGGGCCATACAGCCGTCCCTTTTGCCAGAGTGGCCTAGGTTTTATTCTCACCTGTTCTTAGTACCAAAGCAGGGAAACAGGTGGAGACTTTTGGATTTATCTATCCTCAACACTTATCTGGACATTCCCAAGTTCAAAATGTTGACGTTACAACAGCTTTTACCTCTGCTGGGCAAAGATCATTGGATGGTAACTTTGGATCTCAAGGAGGCTTACCTTCATGTTCCTATCAGACTGAGTTGCAGGAAGTATCTGGACTTCTCATTATCAGTTCTCTGCATTGCCCAGTTCTGGCTCCAGTGATAGCTTTCTTCAGGCTAAAAGGAATACAGATCTATCCTTATTTGGATGATTGCCTGATTCTGGCATCATTTGGAATATGTGATAGCAGTGCTAAGATGTCTGGGGTATTCTGTGAGCGAAATAAAGTCCAGTCTAGTACCCTCTCAGGACATGTGCTTTCTGGGTAAGACTGAATACAGCATCCCAGATGGCCTGGTGCTTCCCAATGCCAAACTGCGACACTGTCATTCAGATAATACCTTGCATTCAAAAGGAGTTTTTGTGGTGGGCTCAGGAATGTCACCTAAACAACGACAGATGCCTCAGACAAAGCTTGGGGAGCTCATCTAAATGGAAAGTGGATACAAGACAAGTGGCCTGCCAGACTACAACATCTACATATCAACTTGAAGGAGATGTTAGCAGTCCAGTTCCAGGGCAGGTGTTGATTCTAACAGACAACACAACTGTCATGTGATACATCAACACATTCTTATCCTCTATGCAGGCAAGCAATGATTTTGTGGGAGACTGCTCTCAGTTTACAGCTAAATCTTCAGGCAAGGTTTCTGCGGGGCACACACTCCCCTAGCAGATGTGTTGAGCAGACATTATGGATCCCCCACCAGGGAAATTGGATCCTCATGTATTTCAGAAATTGACAGTGTCATGGGGAACTCCAGACATAGATCTGTTTCCACTAAACCACCAGCTGCCAAAGTTTTGACAAGCCAAAGATGACTTTAATAGCTCCAGATTGGCCTCGACAGCACTGGTACCCATTACTGAGAAGTCTGAGTGGGGGAGCCTCCGGCCTTTGCCTTGATTCCACCTGTTGTCTCAGGAGAACAGTCATTTACTCAATGTCAAGCTTCACTCTCTTCACCTAACAGTTTGATGTTTCTGATGAGCCTAATTGTGGCTCTTCAATATCTTACTGAGTTACTGGACAAAGGTTTGTCCTTCTCTTCGATTAAGTTCATGCTGCAGACTATGACTGTGACCCACCATTGTTTTCTCATCCTTTGTTCAAAATATAAGACCCCGGATCTCAATTTTGTGTTGGAGAAACTTACTCTACAACCTTTTGAGCCTGCAGCTACTATATTTATCATGGAAGACTGCTTTTGTTGGCCATTACCTCTGCAAGAAGGGTTTCTGAATTGCAGGCCCTTATGGCGGTTGAGCCTTTCTTAATTTTCCATAATCCTTCCTTTATGCCTAAAGTGGTTTCTAGTGTGGCTTTAAACCAAACTATTCATTTGCCTACTTTTATGCAAATCCCCAAAATAAATATTATTTGAGCAGAACTAAAGGGTTCAGGCAGTCTCAGCAGTTATTTGTTTCTTTTGCTTTGAGTTCTAAACAAACTATTTCTAAGTGGATTGGGTTTTGCATTGCTTTCTGTTATTCCCATCATGGCAAGGAGATTCCAGCTGGGATTAGGCCTCATTCCACTAGGGCTACTGCCACTTCAACAGCTTTTAAGGGGTGGCAATAAAGATATTTTGGAGGCAGCTACTTGGAGTTCAGTGCAAACTTTCTCTAAGCATTATCACCTTCCACTTTACTCTAAATCTAAGAACATAGTACAGTTTTGTACCTACCATAAATGTAGATGTTCAAGATCCACATTGTTGCAGTCCAATTTCCTCTCTCTCCCCCTCTAGTAGTTAGTGTTAGGGTGTGTGGGTTGTTGTAATTATTGTTATATTGTATATATTGTACATATTATTAGTGCTAGGGTGGTTGGTTGGTTGTTTGCTGTCTTTTGTTTTTGACCTTTTTTTTTAGGTCTTCTGACATCTAACATCTACATTTATGGTAGGTACAAAACTGTACTTTTTTGTGTAATTGGGTTTAAAATAGCATTTTAAGGTCAAATTGCAAACACACACACACACACACACACACACACAAATGCAAATACAAAGAAAGCCCTCTGCTTACACACTTCTAGAATTACGGAAGTGAAAGGCTAAGATTAACTCTCATACGGGGACTTAAACCCAGGACCTCCAGCAAATCACATTAGCGTCACTGTCTCACCTAAAAATAACCTCACCATTTGGCAGGATCGTGACACTGCATTTTTAGAATTCTATTTTCCAGGCTACAACTTAAGACCAAGCACACGCATTCAAACATTTCACTCAACACCACTGGTATGCTTTTAAAGGTAAGCAAATTATATGTCTCTGGTAACTAAAACAATAACCTTACCTGTGCACTTCAAGGCTCGGAGTACACATACAACAGCTTGTTGAGCTATGTAAAGCCAGTATCAAAATGTTTACATGCATTTATTTTTTTTCTTTCTTCTGCATAATTTTGAGCAGCTAACCTAAGATATCAGGACTCGAGTCATGTGAACATGATTAGCTGTTAGTGTTTTTGTTTTTAACATCTTAACACATCTTAACATATTAAATTCCAGATCAGAGTGAGTCTCACCTGCTTTTGCTAACATAGAAGCTAAAAGCTTGCAGACGATGGAGCCCCTTTTTCTCATTTTGCACTGCTTACTATATGGAAAGTAAGGAATAACTCCAATAATATTTTGTGCACAGGATGTCTTCAAACCATATGCCATTATTAATAATTCCATGATAGCTGTGTTTACATCTCTGAAAAAAAGAAAAACATTTTTATTCACATTTATTCATTTGTTTATATGCAGGTGAACTGGACATCTAGGGCCCTTTGTTAGTCACATCATAGTTAAAAAAGAGAATATGATAAGGAACGTACAGTTGTGTACACTTACCATAAATGTAGATGTTCTAGTGTTATTCACTGTTGCAGTCATCACACTTGGGTTATCTGCCTGCAGGTAGCCCTCAGTCGGCCCAAATACCAGAGTCTTAGTATTTCTGGGTCGGATGCTGTCACTTCTTCCATGACGTCAGGTCGTAAGGGGTATAAAACAGGCAGCTGACGCCATTACATCAGTTTTTTTTGCCCCAAATGTCAGGATGCCCCAAATAGGGAGCTAGTATATGATGGGGAATACCACCAGTAAAAAGTAAATACCAATGCCATTAGGAATGGCCATAGAGAGGAGAGGTAGAAAGATAGAGAAAGCCAAGGCGCTGGAGGGAGGGAAACCAGGACTGCAACAGTGAATACACTCGAACATCTACATTTATGGTAAGTGTACACAAAGTACAGTTGTGTACACTTACCATAAATGTAGATTTTCAAGTGTATTCACTGTTGCAATCATTACATTTGGGTTATCTGCTTGCAGGTAGCCCTCAGTCGGCCTGATTAACAAAGTCTTGGGTCCTGCATCAGTTGCTGTCTCTTCTTCCATGACGTCAGGTCGCCAGGGGTATAAAACATGCAGTCGACTCCATTACATCAGTTTTTCTTGCCCCAGATGTCAGGTGCCCCCCCTAATGGGAAGCAATTAAATATAAAAGTACAATGATATACCTCCAACAACAAAGCAAATACACCAAAAAGCTTTTAAGCATAGTAAAAGAAAGTAGAGGTATAACCAAAAGAAGTTATGGGGCTGGAGGGAGTGTAACCAGGACTGCAGCAGTGAATACACTCGAACATCTACATATATGGTAAGTGTACACAACTGTACTATGTTCTTCATGTTTCACTGTTGCAGTCATTACATTTGGCTAGACTCCCAAATCTATGGTTGGGAGGAGAAATTTAAATAGCATTAGGACCAGCTATAAGACCGTGCAAGACTGCAGTGGCAAAGCCAGCTCTGGATTTAGAGAAAATTGGCAAATGATAATGCTTGGTGAAAATATGTACAGAACTCCTGGTAGCAGCTTCTACGATGTCCCTGGTAGGGACACCTCTGAGAAAGGCTGTAGAGGTAGATGCAGCCCTGGTGGAGTGAGGTCTGATCCCCTGGGGGATGGGTTTTCCATGGTGCTTATAGCAGAAATTAATGCAATGGCCTATCCATTTAGAAATGGTTTGCTTTGAAATAGCCTACCCCTCTGCCCCTGCAGCAAATGCCACGAGCAGTTGTTCAGATTTCCTTTGAGGTTTAGTCCTGTCCAAGTAGAATCTAAGTTGTCTGTGCACATCTAAGGAATGCAGTATCTGTTCTCCTTTGTTCTGTGGATTGGGAAAGAAGGATGGCAAATGATTGGATTGATTAAGAGCCACACTGAAGGATGGATTGGTTCTGAGGGACACCCTGTCCGCATGAAAGATGATGAAAGGCTCCTCTGCCATAAGGGTCTATAATTCAGATGCCCTTCTAGCTGAAGTGATTGCTAAAAGGAAAGCTGTTTTCCAAGAAAGAAATTTTAAGTCCGCAGTAGCAGCTGGCTCGAAAGGAGGTAGAGTGAGTTTCTCCAAAACAAAGTTAAGGTCCCAGGCAGGGGTTGGAGCTCTCCTGGGTGGTCACAAATTTTTGGCCCCTCTGAGGAACTGCTTGAGCAGTGGATAAGAGAAGAGGGGAGGTTATGTGTTACAATGAGCTGAAATGGCTGAGGCGTGGATTTTAATGGAGGAAAAAGATAGGTCCTTGTGAAGCATCTCAGTTAAGTATTGTAAAATCTGAGGTAAATTGGGCACTGCTGTGCTCATCCCTTGAGACTGGTTCCAGGCACAGAATCTTTTCCATTTTTCAGCATAAGATTTTCTAGTACTAGGCCTCCTTGCCTCTAAAATGATATCCATCACAGGTTTACTGAGGGATGGTAAAGGAGAGATTAGGTAATTAGCCAGGCTGCAAGGTTCAGAGTTAGAAGCTGAGGGTGCAGAATCTGTTTCTCCTGCTGGGACAATAGGGAAGGAGTCTGAGGCAGGTGCCATGGGTCTAACCGTGACACACTGCGCAGGAGGGGGTACCAGTGTTGGCGTGGCCAGTCTGGAGCAATCAACATCATCCTTGGTTTGTCCTGTTTGATTTTTAGTAGTACTTTGGAAAGCAGAGGAAGAGGGGGGGAAGGCATAGACTGATAGGTTTTTCCAGCTGAAGGACAGAGCATCCACTTTCTGGGCTTGTTTGTGGGGAGTCCTTATGCAAAATGTGTCCAATTTGTAGTTCTGGGGAGAGGCAAATAGGTCTATATCTGGGCTCCTCATTTGCTTGTCAGCATGTTGAAAATCCTTGGTTCCAGTTTCCACTCGTGTGGGTCCATTATGTTTCTGCTTAGTCGGTCTGCCAGTGTATTTCATTTTCCTGGCAGGAATTGAGCTTTTAGGTGCACTTGGTAGCTCAAGGCTGTGTTCCACAATGCCATGGCTAGACTGCAGAGAGGGTAAGAATGTGTACCCCCCTGCTTGTTTATGTACCACATAACAGTGGTGTTGTCCGTCTTTACCATTAGTTGTCCTGGAAGAATGTGGTCCTTGAAGGCTGTCAGAGCATTCTGTATAGCTAACATTTCTTTTGATTGATATGCAGGTGCATTTGACTTGGGTTCCATTTGCCCTGAATGCACTTCCCTGCCAGATGAGCCCCCCATGCATAGTCTGATGCGTCTGTTGTTAAGGTTTGGGCGGCAAGGGGTGGTGTGAAAGGCAGTCCCTTGTTTTGGTGGCAGGCCTCTGCCCACCAAAGGAACTCTAGGCATAAGCAAGGTATGATAGGAATCATTGCTTCTAGATCTTAGGAATGTTGCCACCATAGGCTTTTTAGATACCACTGTAGTTTCCTAATACGCAGTCTTGCATATGGAATTAGAAGAATGCAGGAGGCCATGAACCCAAAGGCTTGCAGTATTTGCCTTGCAGATAGCAGGGTTTTTGTGGACACTTGTTTGAAGTAGGTTGTCAAATGCATTTGTTTCTCTGGCGTGAGGTAAGCCATCTGGGAAGTTGTATTCAAGCTTGCTCCCAGGAATATAACTTGTTGACAGGGTACCAGGTGAGATTTCTTTTCATTTATGGGGTACCCCAGACAGGTTAGAACCCTTTGTATAAAGGCCAGATGATTCAAAAGTATATCCTGGCTTTCTGCCCAAATTAGACAATCGTCCAGGTATGGGTATATGTGAATATTTCTTTGCCTGCAAAATGCAATAACTGGAGCTAGGCACTTTGTGAATACCCTGGGCACAGTAGATAAGCCAAAGGGAAGTGCAGAGAACTGATAGTGTGTGTAGCCTGCTTTGAATCGAAGGTATCTTCTGCAAGATTCCCTGACTGAGATGTGCAGGTATGCTTCTTCTAAATCTAGTGTTGCCAACCAGGCGTCTTTGCCTAGCACAGGAAGCAACTGGTGAAGAGTCAGCATCTTGAATTTTGGAATCTCCAAAAAGGTGCTTAGAGTACACAGGTCCAGGATAGGATGCCATGAATTGTCTTTTCTGGGTACCAGGAAAAGTCTCGAGTAGAAACCTTGTCCCTTTTCCACTTCTGGTACCAAATGAATAGCCCCATGCTTAAGAAAGAAAGTACTTGTTTTTGGGCCTCTGTCCACTGATTTGGGGGTAGGTCCGGCCACCCGTTTGGTGTTGGCAACGTGTGGAAGTGAAATCTGTATCCCTTGGACACTATATTTAAAACCCACTTGTCCTGGGTAATGAGCTCCCAGTTCTTTGCATGAAGAGCAATCTTTCCCCCCAAAGGGGCAGTCAGTTGATAAGTGCTTGGAAATTTTAAAAGGAAGTCATTGAGACAGTTTACCATAGGGGGGGAGTCTTATTACTCACAGATTTGGAAGTGGAGGCCCCCCACTGCTTAGTTATGTGTGTCTACTGGGACTGAAACTTGGGGTTCCTGCTGTGTCTGGGTTTGACTTGAGAAGACCTGGAAGGGGCTGGAAAGGACCAATTTTTAGAGGGCCAGTGCCTACTAAATCTAGAGGATGAACTTGTAAGAAATCTTTAACAGTTTGCATAGATTTAGCTTGATCTTCCATCTTTTTAAGAACTTCCTCAGCTTTGTTGCCTGATCCTGATTTAAGGGAGCATCCAACAATTTAGCTTTAACATGATCAGGTAAAGATTGCTCCTTAAGCCAAGCATGCCTTCTGAGCATAGACCCAGTAACAGCAGCCCTGCAAGAGGCTTCTAATGAATCAAAACCACATTGCAAAGTATGTTTTCCAACCTGTTCAGCAGAATGCATTAAATCTTGCAATTTTTTATTTTCCACACAATCAGGAATCAACATAATTTTCTGTTTAAGCAATCCAATAACATGTTGCTGATACTTTAACATATGAAACTGGCAGTTTAAAGCCCTAATGGCCAAGATTACAGACGTGCAAACCTTCTTACCCCATCTATCCAGCAGCCTGGAGTCTATTAGAAGGGGTAGGATTTTAAGCAGTAGAAGCCTTAATGCCCTTGGGCCCCTGAGAAATAGTCTCTGGATCCGCAATAGGATTTTTAAAAAGGAACTTGTGTGACTCAGGGACCCTGTAGTATCTGTCAGGTTTTCTGGGAGCAGGAGGCAAGGAATCAGGGGCCAAACTAGATTCTGAAAAAGCATCATCAACAACGTCTAGTACAGGAGGGATAGCTAAAGGCCTATTCTGAGGCAGGAGTAAGAAATCCCTGAGCCTCTTTTTTGAATCAGAAAAATCCTGGCTTTCCCAGTGGAAATGCTCCCTTAGAGTATGTAAGGTTTCACCAAAAGAAAAATCATCTGGAGGGGAAGCAGAGGGGAATAGAGTCCTCTGCATCAGAATCCTCATAAGTAGGTAAGGGCAAATCCAGATCATCAGAAGAATCCGAAAAAACAGAATCCTGGTCAGAAGATTCATAAACAACTTCAGTCCTAGGCCTCTTAGAAGGGGGGGGGGGGGTGGCTACCCCTGATTACAGTTATTAGATCTTCAGCCATTCTTATTTGTTTTTTAGGCATAGAGGCCTGAGCATGTGGCCTGGAAGTCGTTTTTTAGGCATGGTTCGAGATTTAGGCCTAAGTGAAGAAGGAGGCATCGGTTTAATATGCAAGTCCGTAGGCCTGAATACACCCTCAGAAGCTGGTGCCTGCACAGCGCCTCCAGACCCATCCAAGGTAGAGACATCTGCGGGTTCCATAGTTGAAGCATCTCGCGGCATACCGGACTCTGAATGGGTCTCAGTAGAGGCCTGCGAATCAGAAGTAGTGGGTATTAGGGGCTGCAAAAGCGCCTCACTGAGTACCGGCGAACTGGCGACTGGCTTAGGAGAAGTGTTATCGGCAGTTTTGGACCTCGGCAGCCTGTCTCTGTCTTTATCTTTGCATTTTTTTGGAATCCCGGAAGTCAGATGGCTAACCAACGACACTTCTGGATAATTAAACCGAGAACCGAAATATTTAGATGCGAAAATATACCGACAACGGATAGTGCGCTGATTAAATAAAGCACAAAACCGACAGCAAGGTACATCATGGTCAGGGCCTAGACAAGGAATACAATATGAATGAAAATCTTTATGAGGTATTTGTTTTCCACAAGTAATGCAATTATTAACTTTTACTGACATCGGTAAGGAGCAAGAAAAAGTTTCCCCAACGGGGTACTTAGCTTTAGTTGAAGACTTCGGTTCTGAAACTCGAAAACGAAAATTTCAGGAGTCGGACGACTGGCACTTGCAAACTGCTTCTGCTTCGTGCACCGCACGGCAAGAAAGACTGATGTAATGGTGTCGGCTGCATGTTTTATACCCGACGACCTGACATCATGGAAGAAGGGACAGCAACCGACGCAGGACCCAAGACTTTGTTAATCAGGCCGACTGAGGGCTACCTGCAAGCAGATAACCTGAATGTAATGACTGCAACAGTGAAACACGAAAAACATCTGTACTATGTTCTTCATGTTTCACTGGTGCAGTCATCACACTTGGGTTGATTCCCAAAGCTGAGGATGGGTGGAGGCAGTCAAGAAGTGTTAGGGTTGGCTAGTAGGCCTTGCAAGACTGCTGTAGCAAATACAGCCCTGGATTTGGAAAAGATAAGTAAGTGGTACTGCTTGGTGAAGGTGTGTACAGAACTCCAGGTTGCAGCTTCCAGAATGTCCCTGGTAGGGACTCCCCTGCAAAATACTGTAGAGGTAGATGTAGCCCTAGTGGAATGTGTTCTGACCCCCTGTGGGGTAGGTTTCCCATGGTGTTTGTAGCAGAAATGGTTGCAGTGTGCTATCCATTTGGAAATGGTTTGTTTTGACATGGCCTTACCCTCTGCCCTGTAGCAAAGTTGACTAGCAGCTGGTCAGATTTTCTGAAAGGCTTAGTCCTGTCAAGGTAGAACCTGAGCTATCTGTGCACATCCAAGGAGTGCAGGATCCTTTCCCCTTTATTCTGAGGGCTAGTGAGGAAGGTTGGTAAACGGATGGATTGGTTTAGAGCCACACTGGACACCACCTTAGGCATAAAGGATGGGTTAGTCCTGAGGGAAACCCTGTCAGCATGGAAAATAATGAAGGATTCCACAGTCATTAGTGCCTTTAACTCAGACACTCTTCTAGCTGAAGTTATGGCTAAAAGCAAGGCTGTTTTCCAAGAGAGGAATTTTTACTCTGCTGAGGCAGCAGGTTCAAAAGGGGGAAGCATGAGCTTTTCCAGTACAAAGTTAAGGTCCCAGGCAGGGGTGGGTGCTCTCCTAGGGGGCTTTAAGTTGTTAGTCCCTCTCAGGAACTGTTTGATGAGAGGGTGAAAAAATAGAGGTGTATAATACATAATAGAGGTATTACAATGAGCTGAGATGGCAGAGGCATGAATCTTAATGGAGGAGAAGGATAGGCCTCTGTGGAGTAGCTCTGCTAGGTAATCTAGGATTAGAGGTAAGGAGGGCACTGCTGTGTCCTTTCCTTTAGACTGATTCCAAAAACAATATCTTTTCCACTTTGCAGCATAGGATTTCCTTGTACTAGGCCTTCTGGCTTCAATAATGACGTCCAGCACCTGTTTGCTGAGGGTTGCTGGTGGGGTATTCAAGGGATAAGCCAGGTTTAGGATTTGCAATTGTGGACACAAAACCTGTCCCTGCTGCTGAGACAGCAGGGTAGGAGTCTGGTGTAGATGCCAGGGTGGCACCGTTGTCAGGCTGTATAGGAGTGGGTACCAGTGCTGGCGTGGCCAGTCTGGGGCAATAAGAATTGCCCTTGGCCTGTCCTGTTTTATCTTGAGTAGTACTCTTGAGAGAAGGAGCAGAGGGGGAAAGGCATAGATTGAGAGGTTTTCCCATTGAAAGGATAGGGCATCCACCTTCCAGGTCCTGCTGTGAGGGTTCTTGGTGCAGTATTTGCTTAACTGGTGGTTCTCGGGAGAGGCAAAGAGGCCCACCTCCGGAGTCCCCCACCTCTGGGTCAGAAGTTGAAGGTGTTGGGCTCCAATTTCCACTCGTGTGGGTCTAGGAGATTTCTGCTTAAGTTGCCTGCCAGGGGAATTTTGTTTTCCTGGCAGGAACTGAGCTTGTAGATGCACTTGGTTGCTCAAGGCTATGTTCCACAGGGTTTATGTTGTTTATGTACCACATAACTGTGGTGTTGTCTGTTTTTATCAGTAGTTGTCCTGGAAGGATTAGGTATCTGAAAGCTGTCAGAGCACTCTGTACAGCTAGCATCTCTTTTTGATTGATGTGCAGGAGAATCTGCCCTGGGCTCCAGTAAACCTGAACGCATTTGCCTGCCATGTGAGCCCCCCATGCATAGTCTGATGTGTCTGTTGTCAGGGTTTTGGTGGCAAGGGATTGAGTGAAATGCAGTCCCTTGTTTTGGTTGCATGCTTCTGCCCACCAAAGGAACTCTGCCCTTAGACAAGGTATGATAGGAATGACTTGTTTCCAGGTCCTGAGAATGTTGGCACCAAAGACTGAAGTTTCCTCCTATGCAGTCTTGCATATGGAATTAGCAGAATACATGAGGCCATGAACCCTAGGGCTTGCAGTATTTTTCTTGCAGATAGCTGGGTTCTCGTGGCCATTTGTTTGAAGTAGTTTGTCAGATAGACCTGTTTTTCTGAAGTGAGAAATGCCATCTGGGAAGTTGTGTCCAAGCTTGCTCCCAGGAATACAATCTTTTGACTGGGTACCAGTTGTGATTTCTTTTCGTTGATGGTGTACCTCAATGAAGTGAGAAGGCTTTTTACAAATGCCAGGTGCTGATGTAGCAATTCCTGACTGTCCGCCTGAATCAGGCAGTCGTCCAAGTATGGGAAAATTTGGATATTTCTCTGCCTGCAGTATGCAATGGCAGGAACCAGGAACTTTGTGAATACTCTGGGCGCAGTAGATAAGCCAAAGGGAAGTGCAGAGAACTGACAGTGCATAGAGCCTGCCCTGAAACATAGATATTTCCTGCATGACTCCCTTATGGGGATGTGCAGATAAGCTTCTTTTAAGTCTAGAGTGACTAACAAGGCATGCTTGGCTACCATAGGGAAAAGCTGTTGCAGGCTAAGCATCTTGAATTTTGGGACCACCAGAAAGTTGTTGAGAATTGAAAGATCCAGGACTGGGCACCAAGAGCCCTCTTTTCTGGGCACCAGGAAAAGTCCGGAGTAGAAACCCTGACCCCTTTGTTCTACTGGAACAGGTTGAATAGCTCTGATATTGAGCAGGGAAAGTACTTGCTTTTGCACCTCTGCCCACTGGATTGGAGGAAGGCCTGGAAACCCGCTTGGGGTTGGCAGTGAATGGAAGTAGAATTTGTACCCCTGGGATACAATGTTGAGGACTCATCGTTAATGAGTAATGGACATCCAGTTTTTTGCATGAAGGGCAAGTTTCTCTCCTAGGGTCACAAGCAGTTGGGAAGGGCTGGGAAGGAGAATTGAGAAGTCATTGTGAACTTTTTCCATAAGGGGCGGCTTACCACTCCCTGTTTTTGGGGTGGGGGCACTCCATTGTTTAGATCTCTGCATACCCTGAGACTGTAGTCTGGGTGGCCTGTTTCCCCTGGGTCTTGTCTGGGAAGGCCTGGAAGGGGCTGGAAAGGACCAGTTTTTTGAAGGCCAATGCCTACTGAATAAAGGTGGTTGCACTTGTAAGAATTCTTTAACAGTTTGCATAGATTTAGTTTTTTCTTCCATCTTTTTAAGAACTTCTTCTGCTTTGGTGCCAAACAAACAGTCCTTATTTAAAGGAGCTCTAGTAATTTGGATTTGACATGATGTGGCAAGGTTTGCACCTTCAGCCAAGCATGCCTTCTCAGTACAGAACCAGTGACTGCAGCCCTGCAAAATGCTGCTAGGGCATCAAAGCCACACTGCAAAGTATGCTTACTAACTTGGTTTGCAGAATGCAAAGGATCTTATAAATCTTTATTTTCTGCACAATCTGGAAATAATACCATTTTTTGTTTAATTAGTTCCATAATATGTTGCTGGTACTTCAACATATGAAAAGTACAGTTTTGTACCTACCATAAATGTAGATGTTCAAAGATCCACATTGCTGCAGTCCTTACACTTGGGTAGTCTGCTGTCCTCGGTCGGCCCGAATATCAAAGTATAAGGCTGACGTCGGTCTAGGCGCATTTGACTGACATCAGGACGTCAGGGTACAAATGCGCATGACCGACGTCATATCCTCAGTCTTTTCTTGCCCCAGATGTCAGAAGACCCTAAAAATAAAAGTCAAAACCAAAAGACAGCAAACAAACAACCAACCATCCTAGCACTAAAAATATGTACAATATATACAATATACACCTATTGACAACCCAACCCACACAACCGCCTCTAACTACAGAGGGAAGGAGGGAGGGTAAATTGGACTGCAGCAATGTGGATCTTCGAACATCTACATTTATGGTAGGTACAAAACTGTACTATGTTCTTCATCTCACATTGCTGCAGTCCTTACACTTGGGTAGAATCCCAAAGCAGAGGTAAGGGAGGATGGCCAAACTATAAGGAAGCAGGAGCTGCCAAAATGCCCTGCAAAACAGCAGTGGCAAAACCAGCCCTGGATTTAGAGTAAAGTGGTAGGTGATAATGCCTAGAGAAAGTATGCACTGAACTCCAAGTAGCTGCCTCCAAAATGTCATAGTTGCCACCCCTCAAAAGCTGTCAGTGGCAGTAGCCCTAGTGGAATGAGGCCTAATCCCACCTGGAATCTCCTTGCCATGATGGGAATAACAGAAAGCAATGCAAAACCCAATCCACTTAGAAATAGTTTGTTTTGACACAGGCTTGCCCTGAGAACTCAAAGCAAAAGAAACAAATAACTGCTGAGACTGCCTGAACCCTTTAGTTCTGTCCAAATAATAGCAACTGCCTGTGTACATCTAAAGTGTGCAAAATCATTTCCCCTTTATTTTGGGGATTTGCATAAAAAGTAGGCAAATGAATAGTTTGGTTTAAAGCCACACTAGAAACCACTTTAGGCATAAAGGAAGGATTAGTACGTAAAGATACCCTATCCTTATGGAAAATTAAGAAAGGCTCAACCGCCATAAGGGCCTGCAACTCAGAAACCCTTCTTGCAGAGGTAATAGCCAACAAAAAGCAGTCTTCCATGACAAAACTTTAATTCAGTAGTAGCTGCAGGCTCAAAAGGTTGTAGAGTGAGTTTCTCCAACACAAAATTGAGATCCCAAGCAGGAGTAGGAGCTCTTCGTGGGGGTCTTATATTTTTTGCCCCTCTAAGAAATTGCTTGAACAAAGGATGAGAAAACAATGGTGGGTCACAATCATAGTGAGCCGAAATTGCTGCAGCATGAACCTTAATAGAAGAGAAGGACAAACCTTTGTCCAGTAACTCAGTAAGATATTGAAGAGCCACACTTAAATTAGGCTCAGAAACATCAAAATCCTTTGCTGCACTCCAAAATAAAAATCTCTTCCATTTATCTGCGTACACTTTCCTTGTACTAGGCCTTCTAGCTTCCAAAATAACATTCAAAACTTGCTGTGGAAGTGGAGGCCCACTATGGTTCAAAACAGAATATGCCAGGCTGTTAGGTGCAGAGAGTGAAGCTTGACATTGAGCAAATGACTGTCCTCCTGAGACAACAGGTGTGGAATCGAAGGCAAAGGCCATGGAGGTTTCCGTACCAGGCTTCTCAGTAATGGGTACCAATGCTGTCGAGGCCAATCTGGAGCTATCAAAATCATCCTTGGCTTGTCTTGTCTGGCCTTTAGTAGTACCTTTGGGAGGAGAGGCAGAGGCGGAAAGGCATACACATGAAGATTGCTCCAATTGAAAGAAAGAGCATCCACTTTCCAAGCTGTGGGATGAAACCTTTTGTGCAAAACTTTGGCAGCTGGTGGTTTAGTGGAGAAGCGAACAGATCTATGTCTGGAGTTCCCCATGACACTGTCAATTTCTGAAATACATGAGGATCCAATTTCCACTCGTGGGGATCCATAATTTGTCTGCTCAACACATCTGCTAAGGAGTTCTGTGCTCCGGCAGAAACCTTGCCTGAAGATTTAGCTGTAAACTGAGAGCAGTCTCCCACAAAATCATTGCTTGCCTGCATAGAGGATAAGAATGTGTTCCGCCTTGCTTGTTGATGTACCACATGACAGTTGTGTTGTCTGTTAGAATCAACACCTGCCCTGGGAGAAGTAAATCCTTGAAAGCTATTAATGCAAACTGGACTGCTAACATCTCTTTCAAGTTGATATGTAGATGTTGTAGTCTTGCAGGCCACTTGTCTTGTATCCACTTTCCATTCAGATGAGCTCCCCAAGCTTTGTCTGAGGCATCTGTCGTTAGAATCTGACTCGCCTCTGGCGGGTCACAGAGAGTCCCTTGTTTAGGTGACATTCCTGAGCCCACCACAACAATTCCTTTTGAATGCAAGGTATTATTTGAATGACAGTGTCCAAATCCTGGCAGTGCTGTGTCCATACATTTTGAGATACCATTGTAGCTTCCTCATATGCAGTTTGGCATTGGGAAGCACCAGAATACAAGATGCCATGAACCCCAAGGCTTGAAGGACTGTCCTTGCAGTCAGCCTGGACTGATGAGACAACTGATGAAAGTAAAGGGAAAGATTCTTTTGTTTGTCCGGGGTCAAAAGGCCATCTGGGATGCTGTATTCAGTCTCACACCCAGAAAGCACATGTCCTGAGAGGGTACTAGACTGGACTTTATTTCGTTCACAGAATACCCCAGGCATCTTAGCACTGCTATCACATAATCCAAATGATGAAGAAGCTCGTCCCTTCCTTGAGCCAGAATCAGGCAATCGTCCAAATAAGGCGAGATCTGTATTCCTTTTAACCTGAGGAAAGCTATCACTGGAGCCAGAACTTTCGTGAACACTCTTGGCGCAGTAGATAAGCCAAAGGGCAATGCAGAGAACTGATAATGAGAAGTCCCAGCTCGAAGACGCAGATACTTCCTGCAACTCAGTCTGATAGGAACATGAAGATAAGTCTCCTTGAGATCCAAAGTTACCATCCAATGATCTTTGCCCAGCAGAGGTAAAAGCTGCTGTAACGTCAACATTTTGAACTTGGGAATGTCCAGATAAGTGTTGAGGATAGATAAGTCCAAAATTGGTCTCCACGTGTTCCCTTTCTTTGGTACTAGGAACAGGCGAGAATAAAATCCCAGGCCCACTTCTGGCATAGGAACCGGCTGAATGGCCCCTATTTGGAGTAACAGAGAAATTTGCTTGTGAGCCTCTATTCTTTGTTGAGGAGGAACGTCTGGCATGCCTTTGAAAGGAGGCAAGGTATGGAAATAAAACCTGTAACCGTGGTGTATGATATCCAATACCCATCTGTCTTGGGTAATTAAACTCCAATTTTCTTTGAAAAGTGCCAACCTTCCTCCCAAAGGTGCTGCCAGGCGAGAAGGCTCTGGCAGCTGAAAAGGTAGGTCATTGGGTCTGTTTACGAAAGGACTGACCCCTGCCCTCACCCGAAGACTGTGCAGGAGAACTCCCTGTTCTAGGCCTGAAAGAGCCCTGAGCTCTGCCCCTACCACATCTAGATCTACCCCTAGACTGGGAATCATAAGAAGGATCGTCCACCCCTTAGTAGGCCAATTTCTACTAAACTTTGGAGGCTGAACCTGCAAAAATCTTTAACAGTCTGCATAGACTTAGCCTTGTCTTCCATTTTCTTTAAAACTGTCTCAACAGGAGTACCAAACAACACATCAGATTGTAAAGGAGCATCTAAAATCCTTGTTTTAACATGGTCAGATAAATTCTGATCCCTCAGCCAGGCGTGCCTGCGAAGAACTGACCCAGTGGCAGCCACCCTAGACGAGGCCTGTACAGCATCAAAACCACATTGCAAAGAATGCTTACCCACCTGTTCAGAAACATGTACTAAATCTTGTAACTCTTTACAATCAATACCTTCCGCCAGAGCATCAACTTTAGACTTCAATGGTGAAAGGAGATAGTTTTGGTATTTCAACATGTGGAACTGGCAATTCAAAGCCCTCATCGCTAGAGTGGAAGAAGTATAAACTTTCTTTCCCCATCTATCCAAAGCCCTGGCCTCTTTATCTGTAGGAACCGGATTCTTGACAACAGAAGCCTTAACACCTTTAGGCCCCTGACTAACAGTTTCTGGGTCTGCCCTAGGACTCTTAAAAAGATACTTATGAGCTTCAGGCACCCTGTAATACCTATCCGGTTTAACAGGAGCAGGAGGCAAAGAATCAGGATTAAGAGAAGCCTCTGTAAAAACATCTTCCACCACATCCAAAACAGGAGGTATAGCCAAAGGCCTATGCTGGGGTAAAAACAAAAATTCCCTAAGCCTTTTCCTGGAATCAGAGAAGTCCTGACCTTCCCACTTAAAATGCTCCCTCATGGAATGAAGAGTTTCTGAAAAAGAAAAATCCTCAGGAGGAGAAGCAGAAGGAGTAGAATCATCCACATCAGAATCAGAATAAGGAGAATACTCCTGCAAGTCTTCAGCCGAAGACTCTGAAACATCCGAAGCCTGCTCAAAACTCCCTAGCTCAGGCTCCACCCTAGGTCTCTTATCAGGAGGGGGCAAAGAACCCCTAATCAAAGTAATCAAATCTTCTGCCATTTCAAGCATATGCTTCTTGGGCACAGTTCCTGAAGAACTAGGGGTGACACCAACTGAAGCTAAACCTGGCCTGCCTCTGGGAGAAGCCTTGGAAACAGAAGGAGAGGGCCCAACCACCCTAGGAAGGGAGGGGAGAATAGTAACCTGAGAAGCCCCTTCAGCCTGACCTGCCTCCTGAGAGGCCACATCCTGCAATAACAAAGTCTCTCCCTGGGATCCCAAAGAAACCTCCGGTGGAACCACCGGCTCCACCGACACCTCTAAAGAACCGGTGTCCGGTACGGACGGTTCTTCTAGCCTAGGCTTAACTGCTTTGTCCTTGCGCTTCTTCGAAGAAGCGGGCGTCGGAGCATCCGACGGCATTTTATAATTGCACCGCTTCCCGAAGACTAACCTGGCACAATCCAACCTTCTCTTTATAGTGCGCTTATTGAATCTAGCACAAGAGCGACACCCAACAACGTCGTGCTCAGGCCCTAAACAAGGAATACACAAAGTATGATAGATAGGTATCTGTTTCCCACAAGAAATACAATTATTCACTTTTTCTGACATCCGGTAAACCACTGAGGCAAGAAAAACTAAAATATTCTAGCGGGTACTTAGCCAACTTTGACTCGGTCTGAAACTCCGAAATCGAAAAATTTCAGAACGCCAACCGGCACTTGCAATGCTGCTTCTGCATCGGACCATGCGGCAAAAAAGACTGAGGATATGATGTCGGTCATGCGCATTTGTACCCTGACGTCCTGATGTCAGTCAAATGCGCCTAGACCGACGTCAGCCTTATACTTTGATATTCGGGCCGACTGAGGACAGCGGACTACCCAAGTGTAAGGACTGCAGCAATGTGAGATGAAGAACATCTGACAATCCAATGCCTTGATGGCAAGAGTTGCAGAGGTATATACCTTCTTACCCCCATCTGTCTAAAGCTCTGGAATCCCTGTACGAAGGGGTAGGATTTTTGGTTATAGTAGCCTTAATACCTTTAGGTCCCTGGGAAATGGTCTCTGGATCAGCAGTAGGATTCTTGAAAAGAAACTTGTGGGAATCAGGTACTCTGTAGTACCTGTCAGGTTTCCTAGGGGTCGGGGGTAATGTATCTGAAGTAAGACTGGATTCCATAAAAACATCATCTACAACATCCAGGACAGGGGGTATAGCTAGAGGCCTGTGCTGAGGCAACTCTAAAAATTCTCTGAGTCTCTTTTTGGACTGAGGGTAGTCTTTGCATTCCCAGTGGAAATGCTCTCTTAAAGTATGCAAGGTTTCACCAAAAGAAAAATCCTCTGGAGGGGAGGCAGAGGGAATGGATTCCTTTGCATCTGAATCCTCATAGGCTGATAAGGGCATGTCCTGATAATCAGAAGGGTCAGAGTCATCGGACTCCTGGTCTGTAGAGTCAGAAGGAAACTCAATACTAATTAGGGTAATAAGGTCTTCAGCCATTCTAAGCATTTGTTTTTGCGGCATGGGAGCTTGAGTGTGCGCTTTGGTCATCGGTTTTCTAGGCGTAGTGCATACACTGGGCCTAAGAAACTTGGTAGTTTTGGCTAAAAAAGAAGTCGCCGGTTTGATTCTAACATCGGTAGGACGGAATACACCCTCAGAAGCCGGTGCCTGCACAGCGGCTTCAGACCAATCCAAGGTAGAGACATCCACAGGTTTCATAGTTGAAGAAGCATCTCGCGGCATACCGGACTCCGAATGGGTCTCAGCAGAGACCTGCGAATCCATAGAAGTGGGCAGCACAGGGGCTGCAAAGGAGCCTCACTGAGTACCGGCGGACTGGCGACTAGCTTAACTGAAGCGTTGTCGGCAGTTTTGAATCTATGCAGTCTGTCCATCTCTTTATCTTTACGTTTTTTCGGACGATCAGTAGTCAGATGGCTTACTGAAGCCATTTCGGAATATGGAGAACGAGAGCGAAAGAATTTAGCGACAAACATAGCCCGATGACGAATGGTTCGGGCGTTAAAAACAAAGCACAAAACTGACAGCAAGGGACGTCGTGGTCTGGGCCTAAACAGGTGATGGAGTAAGAATGAAAATCTCTGTGAGGTATTTGCTTTCCACAGGCAAGACAATTGTTAACTTTTTCTGACATCGGTTAGAGCAAGAAAAAAGGATCCCCAATAGGTACTTAGCTTTAGAAGACTTCAGGATTATAAACTCGAAAACGAAAATTTCAGGTAGTGGCCGACCGGCACTTGCAAACTGCTTCTGCTTTGGGCTCCTCCTCGGCAAGAAAGACTGATGTAATGGTGCTGGCTGCCTTTTTTATACCCCTGACGACCTGACATCATGGAAGAAGTGACAGCATCCGACGTAGAAATACTAAGACACTGGTATTCGGGCCGACTGAGGGCTACCTGCAGGCAGATAACCCAAGTGTGATGACTGCAACAGTGAAACACAAAGAACATCTGTAATAGCACGACATGCACTTAAGAGTTATTTGAAAATCATACAGTATTACTAAGTTCACCATTATATACAAGAAATTAATACTCAAAAGCTAAACATGCTTAACACACTAATATTTGCTGAAACCAGACACAATACAGACAGTAATGAGACCGCAGATCCAACTGGAAAGGTAACAAAAATATATGCATCAGAGCATCATTGCATGTACAGCCCTCTGCTATCATCACATTCCCCAATGAAACTATGCAGAGAAGGTGACATTTTAATGCAAGATAAAATGGATTTCCAAAACTGTGCTCCATCTAAGAAAAAGGCTCCGTAGGGGAGCACTGCAGTGAATGCAGAGATTATACTATATTTGTTTGATGGCAGGAGGAGACAATAAGCCTATTTAGTCTGTCATTTAATTGCACTGAACCTTATACCTCTCCTTCACCTCTATCTTTGCCTTAGTGTTTTGGCAACTGGTCTTAGGTCAATGGTCTTGTGGCATGCTACACTGATCTAGGCTGAACAGTCTGTACTGTAGTTTACGGAGCTGATTATCTCTCTTTTGTTATGAAGTAAATAAGTAGTCAGAATGGTACTGTGAGGTTGATGCTGAGAAAGCCTGTAATGAATTGAAAGATTTTGGGTTGAGCTGGATGGCAGAGTAGTGCAGCAAACAGTACTGTTGCTTTGTAGTGCTTGGATCACCAGTTTAGTTCACAGCTGGTGTGATTTCTGAGTGAGCATATTCTCTCTGTGCTGTGTGGGTTTTCACAAAAGGCTCAGATCTCCTTCCACTTCCAAAAATGTGTTGCAAGTGAACTGGCAATCTTCCATATTGCCCACTGGTGTCTGAGCCATGTGTGCATGTGTGAGCCATGTGCATCTGCATCAAGGAATGGACTGTCATAACATACAGGATTTGTGTCTGCATGGTGCACCAAGTACCAGAAAAGGTTCCGGCTCTCCTGCAACTATGAACTGCATTAAGCAGGTAGATGCAGGATGAATGAATGAATGTCTGTTATTGGTTCAGTTACTTGCCAGATGCTGCAGATAAGGATGAGACTGAATATCTCAAGGTGGGAATCAATACCTCTTAGGTTGGAATTTGTTCATACAGTGTTCTGTACTTACACTGCATTCAACATGCTAAGGTGAGTGCTGGGTTTAACAAGACTTTAAGGTACTTGAAGGTGTGCACTTTAACCAGTTTTACTTCTCAGCATTTGATACTACAGTTTACTTAACTTTCAAAATCTCTTTATGTTATCTGTTTGTTAATTAGGGAAGTGTCCCAAAGCTTTTTTCAGGAATTACCCTAGCTCAGAATGAGCAACAAAGAAACAAATGTTACATACTCACCATAATAACAGATCTTCATGATCCATATCCATGTCCATCCACTTCAACATTACAGGACTGACTGCAGCAGGAGGCATCAAACTAGACATTAATTATCTTTTCTCAGAGCTTGAGCTCCTTCCCTATCTCCCAAAAAGGCCCCAACTTCCCTCTCATTTCAACTATACTCAAGTTTTCCCTCAATAACCTAATAATCTGCCATGGACCTAAAACTCATCTAGTGATTCCCTAATAGTTGACCTGTTGAAGGCATTCAGAGAGGTCTATAAGGTCATCTTAGAGATATTAGGTGACCATTGGTAAGGGGAAAGAAATGGGGGGAGGGGTTGCTGAAGAGGATAAACAGAGCACGAAGATGTCTCATTATGGTAAAAACATAACTTTTTTGTCTGAAGCCTGGATGTCTCTATATCTGTCTCCCTCCAGGTCCCCAATAAGACTCCCCACTGGTACAGCTGTAGGGTTAGGTCCTCTGCAGAGTATCCAAGCCAAGTCTTCCAGCACCCTCTCTGTAAACCCAGTGCTTTGTGTCCCTGATACACACACACACTGAGAGATTTGATTTGCACACACACCTGGAAAGGCTGGCACAGATTTACTAGTTATGGCCCCTTCTGCCCAGACTATAAGGTAGATATCACTGCCACCAGACACTCCCCAATCATCTAATCTAAGGCCCCTAACAAAGGGTGTCCAATTAAACTGTTGAATTATTAATACTAATGCAAATGGTAGTAGTTCACCAAGATGGCTAGACCTTTGGAAGTGGCCCACACAGTGTCACCAAATAAATATAAGAACTCTCAAAGGTTAGATACTTTTGACAAGGACCAGCCACAATAAAAGTTTTAAATACATTTAATAATAAATAATAAAACAGCATGAAAATACTGAATAGATATTCACAGTAAACCACAGAGTTCAAATCAAAGAAAATATTGAAATTAACATTGATGGACAGACTCATACAAATAAAGAAAAACAGTCTCTGAACTAAGCTTCACTATAGCCCTGGCTGAATCTAAAAGAATTACTGTTCCCTAGTTAAGTCACTTACTACCGCAAGGCAAGATGTTGTGGGTGATGGCCTTTTTAGTCAGGCTTCCCAAAACAGAATACTCTATACTCTGAGATTTCTCTTTGTAATACCTAAAATATAATTTTCAAGAGGGCTGACAGAATGACCTCATCTGGTCACCTGATTCTAGGTTCTCACAGTATTCCCCTTTGAAGCTGAGATAAGAATTTTGCACAAACAGCCACAATACACATCCAAAAGTTTATGGCAGTGCCTGGGGCCTCCTCTCTTGTCAAGTGAACTAATAAACAAATGCTCTTTCCTAGACCCAGCATCTCCAGTCCTATTCAGCACTGCGGTGTGCCTTTTAGTGGTTTAACAGCTCATTTACATTTCTCTTATTTTTCTTAAAGTAAGTTAGCTGGTTAACCTCTGCTGTGTCAGTGTCCTCTATTAAAACATATACATTTAATTCAGTTACAATAATACATATAATTTTTTTTTCATTCCAGCAGGGTGCACTGTTGATACATTTTAGCACAAGAAAACCTCACCAGTACATTTTCAGCACAAGCATCTGTACAAATCATTTTGACAGACAAATTGCATACAGTTCTAATACATTTGTAACACAAGCATCTTGTATAAACCAGTTTGATATACACAGGATATATTCTTTATTACAAAACTCCAACTGGCTATACTGGCACTTGCCCATATAATCACAGAAGCACATGTTGCAGTACTACAAATATCATCTACTGATGAATTCATTAAAAAAAGCTAAGGGAGGAGCCACAGACCTAGATGAGTGAGCTCTAGGCTTACCCAGAGTAAATGTATTGCTTATTGCTGTATTCCCAATAGTATGACCTAAAATCCACATGGACAGCACAATTAAAAATATATATATTTGTTGAGGGCAAAGGAAATAAAAGCTGATCACGCTTTCTGGTACCTCTGTTTACTTTCAGGTAGAATCTATTGCCTAAGAATACCAAGACAATAACTTTTTTCACCTTTTTTTGAATGCTCAGGAAAGAAGAACAGACGATTGACGGAATAATGAGATTGAGCACTAGCTACCTTTTGGCATGAAAGCTGGGTTGATTAGCAGGGATACCCTGACATTATGAAAGATCAAAAGTAAGGCAGTTTACAAACCACCTGTAGTTCTGAGACCTTTCTTGGTGATGTTAACAGTGTTTTCTGGGAAGAAAACTTGAGTTACAGAAGCATCTGGCTAAAAGGAAAAATTGTGAGCTTCCCTAAGATAACGCTAAGATCCAGTGGAGGATCATTTTTTAATATACAAGTGGTATAAGCAGAAAGGCACCCCTTTAAAAGGTTTTGCAAACTTTCTGGGGATGTAAGAGATGAGAAACTGAAACCATGGTTGAAATTACAAACCGCTGCCAAGTGCACACTCGGTACTTAAAAACTACAGCCATTACCAAAAATGTTGGCTAGATCCTGAAAGATCAAAGGGAAAGCAGTATATTGATCCCCTGTCAGGATGCCTACAGTGAAAATTCTGCCCATTTATTCTTATACACCCTCTTAGTTGAGGGTTGTTGGGTAGCTGTTATAGGATCTGGACCATCCTTGTGGGTTAAAAAAGGACCCTAGCCATCACAGGAATTGGAAAAACCATGAGTTAGTTTCAGAGACTGAACACCTGGGTGAGGCTTGGCTTGGAGGACAGTTGGGACAGACGGTCTGGACTAAAAAAGGAGCAATGAGAATTACTTTGGCTTTGCAAAACTTGACTTTCTGTATGAATCTCCTTATTATAGAATAGAGTAGGAAAGAATAAAGAAACCACTTTGGCCACTGGAGGAGCAGAATAGGGGAAGGGGGACTATTCTGTCCTTGAGGAAGATGAGGAAAATGTTGTTGCATTTGGTGTTGGTTGGGGAAGCAAACAGATCCTAGCAAAGGCTTCCCAGTGACAGGAAACCATCTGTGCTGCAGTCAGACTAACGAACCACTTGTGTGGCATTAGGAGACATCTTCTGGGCCTGTCCAGTAACATGCAGTCTTATCTAGAGATGTGCACTATTAGAATAAAGGATTGTGAGCTGATTGCCTATTCCCAGACCCTCATGACCTCTCCACATAGACAGAAGGACCTGGATCCCCCAAGTCTGTTAACATACTACCCATGTGTATAGCAGTGGCACCCTGGGGAAGGTAAGTGTGAAAGGCCTGTAATGCTAAGATAGCTGCTCTCATTTTTAGTATGTTTATGTATAGTCCACCCTCTTGCTGAGTCCTTGTCCTTTGGGCTGCCTGCCCTAAGCAGTGCCCCCCCCATCCCAAAGTAGATGTGCCAATGCTGACAGTGAGCGAGGGTGATGGGTAGGTGAAAGGACTTCCATCTAGATTCATCCCTTGCAGTATTACTGCAGAAGATGTGAACAGGCTCTGGATAACTGAAAGATTTATTTTTAATATCTAAACTTTATTACACAACTACTTTAAACAACAGACTAACACAATCTTTTTGCATGGTACATTTTTCATCTGTTGATGGTCAGCAGCCTTAATACAGTACATGACAGTATTCTTCTCTCTCGTCTTCTTTTTTGTTGCATACAACTCTGTTGACCCAGTCTCAGCAGTTACAATACTTAACCCACTTTTCCACTGTATATTCCATAAACTGGTATATTCTATTATTTTTAACACAGTCTCCCTTCTGCCTTCACCACCATACTTTTCTCACTGTGTATTATTACATATCTACACTCACACTTCTCATTCATCCTCAAAAAGCCAACTATTTACACAAGCTCTTCCCCGATAACATTTCTTTGCTGCCACTTTAATTTCTTCCTTCCCTCTAATGCTCTTCCTTGACTAACCAACCCCGCCATCTTTTTTCAAAATTTACTCAGCCCCATCTTCTCCATGTCCCTTGATTATTCATGTCTTAACCTTATTATAAGTTTTCTAATTCCATCCTTCTTCGAATGTCTGGCTTCTTCCCATGCCTTTTCCTGTGGTTATAATAAACCTTAGTACACTGCTTTCATTTCTCAGACAATTTTTTGTCAAGATCACCTATCCATATCCTTTCTCCTGCAGTGAACCTCTTACTTCTGCCTGATATTCCCTTAACTTCTCACAATCCCAAAGCAAATGTGACCATGTCCCGCCTTCCATTTCCCATTTCACACCTCCAGCATACCCAGGACACAACAGGAAAATTTTGATCAACCTTTATAGGTTATAATACTACTTATACAAGCACTTTCAGGCAAAAAAAAAATCAGAATTTACATTTTTTTTGCATATCTCAGCAAACAAATAATTTCCTCACACTCCTCCTCTGTTATGGTTTCCAATAGTTTCTTTTCCCAGCTTCCTTTCATTTTGATACTGTCATGCATCTTTT
This sequence comes from Protopterus annectens, assembly GCF_019279795.1. NCBI lineage: Eukaryota > Metazoa > Chordata > Ceratodontiformes > Protopteridae > Protopterus > Protopterus annectens. The sequence goes on along the minus strand of NC_056733.1, from coordinate 73,564,314 downwards.
TGCTTCATATCCAACGTTTCCCTATTTTCACTAGACCTTTCATTTCCCTGCCACCCCCATTCTTCCGATCTCAACTGCATGTTCCAGTCTGGGAGCTAGCCTTATGTTAACCATTCTCTGTCTAGTTCTTGCCAACTATGTTGGAGTCCCATATACTCCCATTCCAGGAACTCTGCAGCTGAAACTCTGTATTCAGTTCATTCCAAGTTTCAGTCCCCCCATGTGAACTTGAGACCAGAACCTTACCTTCTTCTGTTTTCTACTCCATTTATTACCCATCTCCTCTTCTTTTAGTGTCCCTATATGTACTATCTACCTCCTCCATTTCATTCCACACTTTTCTTACCATTTTGTTCTAACCTTTATCTGCACTTGTTCTGACCAAGGCAAATTAAATTCTATTGCTGTTGTTTCTAGTATCACCTCTACTATGTCACCCTCAATATACTGATTAACAAACATGATGGAAGACATTCTTTAAGGTGTGGTCCCCAAGATCCGCCCCCCCCCACACACACTTCTCTGTTGCCTCTGATTTTTATCACAAGGTATTTTGGGTCTCTGACCAGTCCATATGGAATCCCTACTTGTTTGCTTTTATTTTTTTTGATAACTCATTATTTGGTAGTTCTCAGAAAACCTGCCATGAGTAAATGAATTTAGGTATTATACTCATATGTAAAACTTGCACACTTTACTTTACAGTTTGAGATTTGTTCCTTCACTTTCCCACATAACCCTTCATAAGTCCCATCTTATAGTTTCTTCTACTGTCCCTTTTAGCATTATTCCCAAGTATTTTATCACTTTTTCACACCATCCTTGTCTTCTCCCATCTGCCTCTTTCTATTCAAAATCAATATATTGGTTTTGTCTGCATTTACTCTATATTCATATTTCTTACCAAATTCCTGTAGTATCTCACAGTCTTACCATGTCTGACTTATAAATTTGATAATATCAACAACACATCATCCACATACAAAGATATCATATTTTCTTTATTTTTCTATTTATATCCTCTAATTTGACAGTCCGTATTTGTCTGTGCTAATAGCTCAATATACATTGCAAATAATAATGGAGATAATGGACACCCTTGTCTCATTTCCCCCCCATATCTCAATCTTACTTGACAATCTCACCCTTACCTTCACCCTAGTCTGAGCCCTCTGACATATCTTTTCTACCATCTTTACCTATACCTCCAGGGAAAAAGAAAACAAACATTCTTCCTCACGATATCAAATATATATTTCCAACTTACACAGTCAATTGCCTTTTCAGCATCCACGGATATTACGACAAATTCCTTCTCCTGTTCCTGTGCAACCTTCATATGCAATAACATCTTAATCATACTGTCTGCTTTACTTATACCTTTTCTAAACCTAGACTGATCTCAATGTATATAAGTTTTGGTAATAGCCTTCCTATTCTTTCTGCCTGTACTATCATAAAACATTTATAATCATGATTTAACACTGAAATGGGCCTAGATGAAGAAGGTATTCTTGGGTCTCTACTTTCTTTAGGGATTACTGAAATTATCACCCCTTTCTATTTTTTTAACTGTCCCCCTTCTCACTACATCTTGAAACAACTCCAACTACATCTTAATAATATGCTCCTTCTGTAATTTCCAAAACTCGGCTGGAAGGCCATTACTACCTGGCAATATCCATCTTGTCATTCTTCCCCATGCATTGAAAATCTCCTGTGACTTATTTTTCCCTACTATTAACTACTTTTCCATATCTTCCTATTGGACCATCCTTGGCCATTCCTTTCCTTCTAGTTTGCCATCTTTCTCAATCCTTTTTGTATCATTCTGTTTATATAAGCAAGCAATATCCTCTGAATTGCTCCAGAAATGTCCATCAAACTGTTTTTTCCCTTTCTAATTCCATCACCCATTTCATATATCCCTCTTTTCACTTCTTCTTGCCTCAACCTTATCACTAACACCTTTGTTGCACAGACGTTCACCTTAAAATACATTTTCTCTACTGCTATCCTCTTATTCTAAGCCCTCTCATCTTTCATCTTTTGAATACTCCTTTTTTATCTCTCTCTTTCTATTCTGCTATGATCTCCCCTTTGCCTGTCTCTGCATTTACACCAGTTCTTTTTTCATTGCCTCCATCTTTTCATTTGCCCACCCATTGGATCAACTTTCTCTTTCCATTAAACTGCTTAAACACCTCAGCCACAGAACAGCCAAAAAAGCCTCTTTGTTTACAACTGAATTTAAAATTTCAGTTTTAACATCCTCAGGAAGACTTTGTGAATGCAACTAAGCAAATCGTCTCAGGATTGACCCAGAAGCAGCACTGTAAGAGCACTTTAAGGTATGCTTACATACACCAGAAGCCAAAAAGTACAGTTTTGTACCTACCATAAATGTAGATGTTCGAGTGTTCACCCTGCTGCAGTCATCACACTTGGGGTTATCCTGCCGTCAGGCGGTCCCACAGTAGGCCCGAATTCCAAAGTCTTGGTCCGGCGTCGGTTGCTGTCGCTTCTTCCCTGACGTCAATGCGGCAGGTGTATTTCAGAGGCATCCGACGCCATTTTCTTCAGTTTTTCTTGCCCCAGATGTCAGGTGCCCCCAATAGGTAGGCAAAATATATATATATGGTTATATAAAAATCAAACAAAACCCTAAGGCACAAGCAAATGCACCACAGAGGTAGTATAGGAAGAAGTGGTAGAGATAAGTTCAGCTAGTTCAGAGGGGATGGAGGGAGGGTAACCTTGACTGCAGCAGGGTGAACACTCGAACATCTACATTTATGGTAGGTACAAAACTGTACTATGTTCATCGTGTTACCCTGCTGCAGTCATCACACTTAGGTTGAATCCCAAAGCTAAGGATGGGAGGTGGAATCAAACAGGGTTAGAAGAAGCTAGTACGCCCTGCAAAACTGCAGTGGCAAAACCAGCTCTAGTCTTAGAGTATAGAGGTAAATGATAGTGTTTGGTGAAGGTGTGCACTGAACTCCAAGTAGCAGCTTCCAGAATGTCCTTGGTTGGCACTCCCCTGAGAAAGGCTGCTGATGTAGCTGTAGCCCTGGTGCAGTGGGACCTAATGTTAGCAGGTACTGGTTTCCCACGATGTGTGTAGCAGAAACGTATGCAATGTCCTATCCATTTTGAAATGGTCTGTTTTGAGATAGCTTTTCCTTGTGATCCTGTAGCATAGGCTAAAAAAAGCTGGTCAGTTTTTCTGAAAGCCTTCGTTTTATCCAAGCAGTAACGTAATTGCCTGTGAATGTCCAAAGAGTGCAGGAGTCTTTCTCCTTTGTTCTGGGGATTTGGGAAGAAGGTGGGCAAGTGAATGGTTTGGTTTATGGCCACACTGGATACCACCTTTGGCATAAAAGAAGGATTAGTTCGTAGAGAGACTCTGTCTTGATGAAAAATGATGAAAGGTTCCACTGCCATTAGTGCCTGTAGCTCTGAGACTCTTCTAGCTGAGGTCATTGCTAGTAGTAGGGCAGTTTTCCATGAAAGAAATTTTAAATCAGCTGAAAAAGCTGGTTCAAAGGGCGGCAGTGTAAGCTTTTCCAGAACAAAGTTGAGATCCCAAGTAGGTGTTGGAGCTCTCCTTGGTGGTCTTAAGTTTTTAGCCCCTCTGAGGAACTGTCTTAGGAGTGGATGTGAAAATAAAGGAGGATCCGTGCTGTAATGCGCTGAAACTGCTGAGGCATGGATCTTAATAGATGAAAAGGAAAGTCCTTTGTGTAACATCTCAGTCAAATATTGTAGAATCTGAGGGATGTTTGGATCAAGGGGGTTTAGGCCTTTAGCCTGGTTCCAAGCACAAAATCTTTTCCATTTGTCTGAATAGGTTTTCCTGGTTCTGGGCCTCCTGGCCTCCAGAATAACATCCATAACAGCTTTGGATAAAGGTGTTGGTTGGTTGTTTAGGTAATTTGCCATGCAGCCAGGTTTAAAGTCTTGAGCTGGCTGTGTAGAATCTGATGGTCTCGCTGGGTGAGCAGGTGAGGAATTTGTGGCAAAATCCATGGTGGGTCGTGGGCCATATTACTTAAAAATGGATAGCAATGTTGGCGTGGCCAGTCTGGTGCAACAAGTATCATTTGTGGCCTCTCTAATCTGACTTTCAGCAGTACCTTTGCTAGAAGAGGCAGTGGAGGGAAGGCATAAACTGTTAACGTTTTCCAACTGAATGAGAGGGTGTCCACTTTCCAAGCTAGTGGATGGAAGGTCTTTGTGCAAAATTTTTGAAGTTGGTGGTTGTGGGGGCTTGCAAACAGATCTATGTCTGGGCGTACCCATCTTTGAACTATCACTGCAAATACTTGTGGATCTAGTTTTCATTCGTGTGGATCCATGATGTTTCTGCTTAGGTCGTCTGCCAATGTGTTTTTCTTTCCTGGCAGGAATTGTGCTTGTAATTGAACCTGGTAAGAGAGTGCAGTGTTCCACAAGGTCATTGCTTGCCTGCATAGAGGGTAGGAATGTGTGCCCCCTTGCTTGTTTATGTACCACATAACTGTGGTATTGTCTGTCTTTATTAGTAGTTGTCCTAGGTGTAGAAGGTCCTTGAAAGCTGTTAGGGCATTCTGCACTGCTAGCATTTCTTTTTGATTGATATGCAGGTGTCTCTGATTTGTAGTCCACTTGCCCTGAATGCACTGCCCTGCCATGTGTGCTCCCCAGGCATAGTCCGATGCATCTGTTGTCATAGTTTGCCTGGCTGTGGGGAAGGTGAAAGGCTGACCCTTGTTGAGGTGACATGCCTGTGCCCACCATAGAAATTCCTGTTGAAGGCAGGGAATGAGTGGTATCATTGTCTCCAAGCTGTGGCTGTGCTGAGTCCATACACTTTTCAGGTACCATTGTAATTTCCTCATATGCAGTTTTGCAAATGGTATTAGAAGAATACAAGATGCCATGAATCCCAAGGCCTGCAGAATTTTTCTTGCAGGGAGTTGGGTCTTTTTTGCCATTATTTTGAAATATTGAAACAGCTGTCGTTGTTTGTCTGGCGTGAGGAAAGCCATCTGGGCCGTTGTATTCAAGCTGGCACCCAGGAATATTATGTTTTGTGAGGGTACTAGTTTTGATTTCTTTTCGTTTACTGTGTACCCGAGGCAACTTAGAAGGTGTTTGACAAATGCCAGATGCTTTAAAAGAATGTCCTTTCTTTCTGCTTGAATTAGGCAGTCGTCCAGGTATGGGTATATTTGAATTCCTCTTTGTCTGCAGTATGCAATTACTGGTGCCAGGCATTTTGTGAAGACCCTGGGCGCAGTAGATAAGCCAAAGGGCAGTGCAGAGAATTGGTAATGCGTTGAACCTGCAATGAAGCGGAGGTATCTTCTGCAATTTTGTCTGATAGGGACATGCAGGTATGCCTCCTTGAGGTCCAAAGTGACTAGCCAAGCATTCTTACCCAGCATGGGAAGAAGCTGCTGTAGTGTTAGCATCTTGAATTTTGGTACTTGCAGATAGGTGTTCAGAACTGAAAGATCCAGAATGGGTCTCCATGCTTTGTCCTTTCTTGGGACTAGGAAGAGTCTTGAGTAAAAACATTGTCCTTGCTCCTGTGCAGTTACCTGTTGAATGGCTTTCATGTTCATGAGAGCTGTAATTTGTTTTTGTGCCTCTGCCCATTGATTTCATAGGTTCATACTAGGCTATCTGCCCTAGGGCATTTATAAGCCTAGCCAGAGTGTGTTTGGCTTTTGCCACCCATTTTAAATTAATTTTGCTATGCCCTTTTTCGAGGTTAGTATACTGTGCCTCTGTCTAACAGTGACACAGAAGTGATACCCGGGGTAAACCTACGATCTCCCATCCACTCATCAAGATTCCGCTTGAAGAGAGTCAATGAGGGACTCTGCCTAACTTGGACTGGGATTTTATTCCAGAGTGAAGGGAGCCTCTGGGTTATGAATCTGTCCCTCCAGCATGTCCTATTTATTTCAGTGCTGAGGTTCAAGTCTCAAAAGTGCATAGCGCGATGGGATTTGAATTTTCTGAGGTGCAGCATGTCCATTAATTCCGGGTTGGACATGGCTTTATACGTCAGGCACAGATCGCCTCTGAGCAGGCGGTATGCCACTGAGAAGAGCTGGAGTTTCTTTAACCGGGCAGCATATGGCATCTGTTTGAGCCCTTTGATCCTCTTGGTGAGGTACTTTCGGGGTCTTTCCAGTTGTTGCAGGTGTCTGGCAAGGTACATCCTGAAAGGGGCATTGTACTCAATTATGGGCCTGATGAGGGATGAGTAAAGAGGCACGATGACCTCCCCTGATCTAGATGCGAATCCCTTCATGATTAGATGGGCTATATAAAATGTTTTTCTAACCACTTTGGCCACGTGGTTGTCAAATGAGAGATTGCTATCAACTTGGGTCCCCAGGTCCCTAACTACTTCTTCCGTACTTAATGGAGTACCACATATGTGGTAATTTGTGGGCACTTTGTTTTTGCCAAAGGGGATGACTATACACTTTTTGGCGTTTCGCTTGAGGCCATGGCTCTGGCACCAGTTGTCTGTTTCTATGAGGCCCTTTTGGAGGATGCTTGTGTCGGCTGGAGAGTCGATTATGGCGCCCAGTTTGCAGTCATCTGCGAACTTGGCCAGCCACAGTCCTTCCGTGTTGGCCTGTACCTCCGAGAAATATATACTGAACTGTTGCTGTACGCCACTCTTTGGGTACATATCCTGTAGTAAGGCTGAGATTGAACAGTAGTTTTATGTTTGGGTTTAGCTCTTCTTGGAGTTCATGTAGAACGCAGCCCGGGACACTGTCTGGTCCCATTGATGCTGTGTTTTTTGCTTTGGAGAGGGCGGCTCTTACCTGAGCATCTGAGATGTCAGGGGGGCAGCACTCTGCTGGGATAGATATTTGCCCTTTTGGTGGGGGGAGTTTGCACTGAACCTGTCAGCTAGGATGTTGGCAATGTCTGTGGGTTTGGTGTATTTTTTGTCATTTTGGACTAATTCTGAGCATATCTGGGAATTCCCACCCAGGTTCCTAACATAACTAAAGAAAGCCTTGTGATTATCCTTAGTGCCCAGTGCAATTTTCTCTCTAAGCTGCCCTTAGACGATTTTATGAGTGCCCGTAGTTTTTGCTAATACTGATCAGAGATGCCTTCCCTTTTGGGATTTTGCTTATCATGTAGTAGCTTCCTTCTATTGTATAGTTTGTTTATGGCTGGGGTCCACCAGACAGGACGCCTGACTTTGGAGGATTGGGTCTTGGTTTTATTTGGGATTGCATGATCCATGCATTCCTGAAGGTGCTCATAGAATGCGCTTATAAAGGATTCTGCGGTCTGGGCCGTATTTTCCACAGGCCCAGGGGCTTTGAAGGATTCCACCTTGGTTTTGAGGAGTGTGAAATTTGCTTTAGAGAAGTTTTTCACTGTGGTTTTCTGGGCAGGGGGTGGGGTCGGGATGTGAATATCCAGTGAGATTAGTTTATGGTCTGATCTTACCAGTGAGGGATACACTTCTGGTCTGGAGCATAGAGTCCCCATGTTGGTGATGATCAGGTCCAGTATGTTTTCCCCTCTTGTGGGAGTGGTAACAAGTTGTTCCATAGCATCTGAGTTTATAAATTCTAGGAACATTTGGGCTAGGGTGTTGGAGCTAGAGTACTGCTCCCAGTCTATGTTTGGGTAGTTGAAGTTGCCTAATATAATGGGGTTTGGGGAGACCTTCATATTTTCCACTGTTCTCAGGAAGGCCGAGTGGGGTTCCTGGGTTTGGAAGGGTGGTCTGTAGCAGGTTATAAACTGGAAGGCAGTTTTTCCCACTGTTAGTTGCACATGGATAGTCTCTGATGCTTCGTGCTGTGCCACCAACCTGGAGGTGTGAGTATCTTTGACGAATATTGATACTCCCTCTCCTTTTGTGGTTCGGTCCAAGTTTTGGGGCCAAAAAGCATGGTATGAGGTATAATCTGGTAGTGCTGGGGTGCTCTCGGGAGCCTTGAACCAGGTTTCTGTTACTGCACAAATATCGATGTTCTCCATGCTAAGAAGAGTTTCGAGTGCGTGCATCTTGAGGTTTAGACTTCTGGCGTTGAGTAGCATTACTCTTAGTTTCTTATCCCTTGTGATTCCTATGGAGGTGGGTTTGTCTTTTGAGCCTTGCCTAAAAAAGGCACTATGGGGGTAGCAAGAGCCTTTGCCAATATCTGAAAGCCCAGGGGTGACAGGTGCAAGCCATCCCTAGCGAAGCATCGTGGCTTGTCGAGCATGTCATCCCAGGCTGACAGGCATTGGATCCCCTTTGAATGACACCAATACTTAAGCCAGTTGTTGAAATTGATCATCTTGTCTTCATATTGTGGCATCATTCTTGGTGAGGGTAAGATGCTACTCAAGGTCGGGGTCATAACGGCCTGGGCTACATGCTCAGAGAGCTCCTCTATGTCTCTTTTCATGTAGTCCAGGGAGGTACGTCTCAGGTCATTCACACCAGCATGGACAATGACTGAGTCATATTTCTACTTGCCTTGGAGTGACCTGAGTGCTTGTGTTATGTGGCGGATCCTAGCACCCGACAGGCAGCTCACCGTGACCTTCTCCTTGTTCAGCCTGGTGAGCGGGACGTCAGTGTGCCTGATGATAGAGTCACCTATTACAAGTGTATCAGGTGTGTTGCTTAGCCTTAAGGGCTGTGACTGTTCGGCACACTGGCTTTGTGAGCTATGTGTTGCACATGTTTTGTTTTGGGGTAGCGGTTGCTTGGGTGTCTGCTTTGGAGGTCTCTGCTGCTTAGGCAGATTTTTATTTAGAGCCTCCGAGTATGTTTTTGTGTGTTTATGTGTTTGGTTTGCTGTCGTGGTAGGTCTATGTGACACTGGAATTGTAGTGAGTGTGGTTTCCTTCTCCTCCTGACTGGTTACACCAGTACTGAGTTGAGAGAGCTTAGCCTCCAGTTTGGCTATATGGTTGCATCTCTCACATGTGTTGGAATTTGTTGGGAGGAGGAGAGGGTTGTCTGTGTACATGAGGCAGTTGTAACATTGCCTCAAGATTTCCAGATTCACCAGCTGGACCAGAGAGGAGATTGACAACTGACCTTTGGACATGCTAGAATAGTATTGGGAATTCCTTTATAATTGAAAAAAGGGCCAATGGGGAACAAGGTACTCAAAGAGAGTTTGTGAGGGTGTAGTGCTTTTAATTTTTTAGTGCTGACTTATATAATTGCTTTAGTGAGCAAGTGCCAAGTAACTTAAATGCAATGTGTTACAGGTAACTTAAATGTAATGCGTTACAGGTAACTTAAATGCAAAAACGACAAACAGTAACTTTCTTTCAAGTGAAACAAGGAAATAAGTACAGTAAGCAATGCAGATATCACTAGGGATCCACAGAAGCGCTGAAAAGCCGCGTTTTAGGTGGAATTAGCGTTTCAGGTAAATAACAAGCAAACAACAACAAGCATACAAACAAAGCTAGATTCAGCAGGCCTGGATCTGGTCTATGCTACAGCAAACAAGGTGTACCAATTTCGTAAGAAACAGTTAAAATATGCAGGCACTATAAGCCTTTAACCATAAATTCCCAGCTCAGAAGGGCAGAGTCCAGCCTCTCCTCCCACAAGAGTGCAGACCACGAACCTTCTTAATGTAAAATAACTGGCCTGAAGCCCAAGTGCTTAAACCAGAACTAATACACTTTTAGAATAACAGACAATGAGCCCTCAATCAGCAGTTCCCAACTTAGAAGGATGTAAGCTACCTGTCCTGCCACCACAGTGCAGGCCACAAGCCTTCCTAATGTAAAACAACTGGTCTGAAGCCCAAGTGCTTAACCCAAAAGACTTAGAATGATAGCTACACTTTAATCAAGTTACTACCAAGCAGTAATAAATACAATTGAATACGTTAAAGAATACCTGGATTAGTGCTCAAGTTATACAAACAAAGCTAGATTCAGCAGGCCTGGATCTAGTCTATGCTACATCAAACAAGGTGTACCAATTTCAGTAAGAAGCAGTTCAAATATGCAGGCACTATAAGCCTTTAACCAGAAATTCCCAGCTCAGAAGGGCAGAGTCCAGCCTCTCCTCCCATAAGAGTGCAGACCATGGACCCTCAATGTAAAATAACTGGCCTGAAGCCCAAGTGCTTAAACCAGAATTAATACACTTTTAGAATAACAGACACTGAGCCCTCAATCAGTAGTTCCCAACTTAGAAGGATGTAAGCTACCTGTTCTGCCACTACAGTGCAGACCACAAACCTTCTTAATGTAAAACAACTGGTCTGAAGCCCAAGTGCTTAAACTAAAAGGCTTAGAATAAGTTACACCAAGCAGTAATAAATACAACTGAGTACTTTTAAGATGACGCAAAAGCAATTGAGTACTTTTAAGATGACGCAAAAGCAAAAGTGCTCAAGTTATACAAACAAAGCTAGATTCAGCAGGCCTGGATCTAGTCTATGCTACAGCAAACAAGGTGTACCAATTTCAGTAAGAAGCAGTTCAAATATGCAGGCACTATAAGCCTTTAACCAGAAATTCCCAGCTCAGAAGGGCAGAGTCCAGCCTCTCCTCCCACAAGAGTGCAGACCACGGACCCTCTTAATGTAAAACGTTTAAACCAGAATTAATACACTTTTAGAATAACAGACACTGAGCCCTCAATCAGCAGTTCCCAACTTAGAAGGATGTAAGCTACCTGTTCTTTTGGTGGCAGGTTTGGCATTCCTTTGATCCTTGGTAAGGTATGAAAGTGGAATCTGTATCCTTGGGAGACAATGTTTAGAACCCATTTGTCTTTTGTGATGATGTGCCAGTTGTCTGCAAAAAATGCTAGTTTTCCCCCCAAAGGAGTTGCCAGGTGAGATGTGCTTGGTAGTTTGAGGATAGAGTCATTGTGTTTGTCTTCTGCTAGCCTGGGGCCTGTCTTCTCCTCCTTTCTGGGTAGCAGAACCCCATTGGCGAGTTTTGTAAGGGCCCTGTGACTGGCCTCTGCCCCTTGGGCATCTGTAGTTGCCCCTTTGTGATCTGTCAGAAGCTGGAAAGGACCAGTTTTTGTTGGCCAATTTCTGCTGAAATGAGGGGGTTGTACCTGCAAAAAATCCTTGACCGTTTGCATAGACTTTGCCTTATCCTCCATTTTCTTTAAAACCTCTTCTGCTTTGACACCAAACAATACATCCTGCTGTAAAGGTGCATCCAATAATTTTGCTTTAACATGGTCAGGGAGGGTTTGTTCTTTTAACCAAGCATGTCTACGTATGACACAGCCAGTAACAGCTGCTCTACAGGAAGCTTCCAATGAATCAAATCCGCACTGCAAGGTATGTTTGCCCACCTGTTCAGCTGCATGCAAAAGATCCTGCATTTCCTTGAATTCAGGCATTTCTGAATGTGTGCTCATTTTTTGTTTTAACTGAGACATCAGGAATTGTTGATATTTCAGCATATGAAACTGGCAATTTAATGCTCTGATAGCCAGAGTTGCTGAGGTGTAAATTTTCCTTCCCCATCTATCTAAGGCTCTGGAATCCCTTTCAGAAGGCACAGGATTTTTAGCCATAGAAGCTTTTGCTCCCTTAGGACCCTGGGAAATTGTTTCTGGGTCAGCTACAGGGCTTTTATAAAGGAATTTGTGTGAGTCAGGTACTCTGTAGTACCTGTCTGGTTTGGTTGGAGCAGGAGGTAGAGAGTCTGGATTTAAACTAGACTCCAAGTAAACATCATCCACAATATCTAAAACAGGAGGGATAGCAAGAGGTCTGTGCTGGGGTAGTAAAAGGAACTCTTGGAGCTTGGAATCTGAGTAATCCTGGCCTTCCCAGTGGAAATGTTCCCTCATGGTATGCAAAGTTTCCCCAAAGGAGTAGTCTTCAGGGGGAGAAGCCGGGAGAATGGAATCTTCAGTCTCAGAATCCTCATAAGGTGGAAAAGTGTAATCCTGTTTCTCAGAAGAATCTGAGGAGAGAGAAACCTGGTCAGAGGATGCATAATCCTCCTCTTGTCTTGGTCTTTTATCAGGAAGGGGATGGGAACGCCTGATAAGGGTAATTAAATCTTCAGCATCTGTTTCTTAGGCATGGGGCCTTGAACTGTAGCCTGAGGTACAGTTTTCTTTGGTTTTAAAGGAGTTTTAAGTTTAGCATAAGATTTAATGGTGAGTGTAGTCGGTCTAAATACACCTTCTGCAACCAAAGGTGTTTGCATTGTACCGGTGTCTAGTTCTGCTCCGGTGTCGGTAGAAGGCTGCGTAGGCCTAGTGAACTCTGCTTGGGAATCAGCAGCTGTCTGGGGTTCCAGTTCTGCGGTCGTCAGGGGCTGAGTAGGCGCCTCACTGAAAACCGGAGAACCGGCGACAGGCCCAACTGAGGCCTCGTTGTCTGGCTTATTCCTAGGCTGCCTGTCCTTATCCTTGCGTTTTTTATGAGTGGCGGTCGTCGGCTGCTCCGACAGCATGATATAATTAAATTTCCTACCAAAGTAATGCCGTGCAAAGTCAAAACGGCGTTTGATAGTTTGTTTATTAAACCTAGCGCAAAAGCTCCGACAGCATGATATAATTAAATTTCCTACCAAAGTAATGCCGTGCAAAGTCAAAACGGCGTTTGATAGTTTGTTTATTAAACCTAGCGCAAAACCGACAAGCTGTGACGTCGTGGTCTGGGCCTAGGCAAGGAATACAATAGGAATGGAAGTCCTTATGAGGTATTTGCTTCTCACAAGAAATGCAATTGTTAACTTTTTCTGACATCGGACTGAGGCAAGCAAATGTTCCCCAATGGGGTACTTAGCTGTAATGAAGTCTTCGGACTGAAATTCAAATCTCAAAAAAAAAAAAAAAAAAAAAAAAAAAAAAAAAAAAGAAAATCTCAGGTGTCGGCCGACCGGCACTTGCGAACTGCTTCTGCTTCGGGCACCGCGAGACAAGAAAGACCGAAGAAAATGGCGTCGGATGCCTCTTAAATACCCCTGCCGCACTGACGTCAGGGAAGAAGCGACAGCAACCGACGCTGGACCAAGACTTTGGAATTCGGGCCAACTGTGGGACCGCCTGACGGCAGGATAACCCCAAGTGTGATGACTGCAGCAGGGTAACACGATGAACATCAAAGCAGGCACTCAAAGAATGTTTCACCTCAGAAGAGGGAAGGTTAACAGTTAACTTTTAAATATTCTTAAAAGACAGAAGTGCAGAAATTAATGTGAGTTTGGCAATTTAAAATTCTGAATGTTAATATGGCAGAAGAAGAATCTTTCTTCCCAAATTTGTCAAAAGCTTTGCCACATCCTTGTCCGACGGCAATTTGTGCTTCTAGCAGAAGCAGTTTAAGCTAGGGAAATCACTGCAGAGTCTGCTTTACAATTACGGAACAAGTATTTTTAAGTCAGAAGAACCTCATAAAACCTCTTAGACTTCCTAGGGCAGGAGGCTGACTGTCAGGTAAACTGCAAGCCGTGAGAAAAAAATTCTCTGAGGCAGAAAACAGGAGGAACAGTTGCTGATCGTGGACTATACAACTGTAACAACTTATAAATATTTTCTGTGCAATAAGGATTTAATTTTGATCCTGTTGAAAAATGTTTTTCATTTCAGATAAAGCTTCTGAAAAAGAATTATGGAGGGGAGTATGAAGGAACATTTTCCTCAGAATCAGAATCTTCAGGATGAGAAGAAAATCCTGAAGCACAACATTCACCTTCCAATCCCTGCTCTTCTGACTGAATTTCAAGAGTCAGTAAGTGTGAAAACCCTTTTCTTTTATTCACTGCAGAGGGCATGGTATCAGGAAAAAAAAAAAGCAGAAATCATCCCCATTGCAAATATTCCATGTCCACAGAAACAGAAATAGGAGAAAGCACATTTTTTCTTTCCTCTAACTAGAATTCCCTGGAAAAGGACCAACCCAAAGCAGGCACACCCTGAACCCAGGCTCCTTTTCTTGTCTATTAAATAAAACACTAGCCCATTCCACTTAGACCAGTAAGAGTGGTCCTCCTTTGCCCACTGAGGGCACCCTACATCCACAGGAGACATATGTATCCCCTGGTCCTTAGTCGCTGTAGCTGCTCCACTAGAGGGACTGGAGGAAAAAGATGAGTCACCTGAGGAACCAAAACTGGACACATCACAGTCACCCATCAACAGAGGAGCCACAATTGGAAATGGCTTGCTACGCAAAGACTCCCTGTTAACTTTCCTCTTCTTGGAGACAAGGAAAGGTAGAAAGTACAGTTGTGTACACTTACCATAAATGTAGATGTCCGAGTGTATTCACTGTTGCAGTCATTACATTTGGGTTATCTGCTTGCAGGTAGCCCTCAGTCATACTGATTAACAAAGTCTTGGGTCCTGCGTCGGTTGATGTCCCTTCTTCCATGACTTCAGGTCGTCAGGGGTATAAAACATGCAGCCGATGCCATTACGTCAGTTTTTCTTGCCCCAGATGTCAAGTGGCCCCTTAATGGGAAGCAATTAAATATAAAAGTACAAAGATATACCTTCAACAAAAAAGCAAATACACCAAAAAAGGCTTTTAAGCAGAGTAAAGGAAAGTAGAAATATAGCCAAAAGAAGTTAGGGGGCTGGAGGGAGGATAACCAGGACTGCAACAGTGAATACACTCGAACATCTATATTTATGGTAAGTGTACACAACTGTACTATGTTCTTCGTGTTTCACTGTTGCAGTCATTACATTTGGGTAGATTCCCAAAGCTATGGTTGGGAGGAGGAATTTAGATAGCATTAGGGCCAGCTATAAGGCCCTGCAAGACTGCAGTGGCAAAGCCAGCTCTGGATTTAGAGAAAATTGGCAAATGATAATGCTTGGTGAAAGTATGTACAGAACTCCAGGTAGCAGCTTCTACGATGTCCCTGGTAGGGACGCCTCTGAGAAAGGCTGTAGAGGTAGATGCAGCCTTGGTGGAGTGAGGTCTGACCCCCTGGGGGATAGGTTTTCCATGGTGCTTATAGCAGAAATGAATGGAATGGCTTATCCATTTAGAAATGGTTTGCTTTGAAATAGCCTTTCCCTCTGCCCCTGCAGCAAATGTCACCAGCAGTTGTTCAGATTTCTTTTGAGGTTTAGTCCTGTCCAAGTAGAATCTAAGTTGTCTGTGCACATCTAAGGAATGTAGTATCCGTTCCCCTTTGTTCTGTGGATTAAGAAAGAAGGTTGCCAAATGAATGGACTGATTAAGAGCTGCACTGGATACCACCTTGGGCATGAAGGATGGATTGGTTCTGAGGGACACCTTGTTCACATGAAAGATGATGAAAGGCTCCACTGTCATAAGGGCCTGTAATTCAGATACCCTTCTAGCTGAAGTGATTGCTAAAAGGAAGGCTGTTTTCCAAGAAAGAAAATTTAGTCTGCAGTAACAGCTGGCTCGAAAGGAGGTACAGTGAGTTTCTCCAAGACAAAGTTAAGGTCCCAGGCTGGGGTTGGAGCTCTCCTGGGTGGTCTCAAATTTTTGGCCCCTCTGAGGAACTGCTTGAGCAGTGGATGAGAGAAGAGGGGAGGTTCTGTGTTGTAATGAGCTGAAATGGCTGAGGCGTGGATTTTAATGGAGGAAAAAGGCAGGCCCTTGTGAAGCATCTCAGTTGAGTATTGTAAAATCTGAGGTAAATTGGGCACTGCTGTGCTCATCCCTAGAGATTGGTTTCAGGCACAGAATCTTTTCCATTTTTCAGCATAAGATTTTCTAGTACTAGGCCTCCTTGCCTCCAAAATGATATCCATCACAGGTTTGTTGAGGGATGGTAAAGGAGAAATTAAGTAATTAGCCAGGCTGCAAGGTTCAGTGCTAGAAGCTGAGGGAGTAGAATGTGGTTCTCCTGCTGAGACAGCCGGGAAGGAGCCGGTGCCATGGAGATCACCGTGACACACTGCGCCGGAGGGTGTGCCAGTGTTGGCATAGCCAGTCTGGAGCAATCAAAATCATCCTTGGTTTGTCCTGTTTGATTTTTAGTAGTACTTTGGAGAGCAGAGGCAGACAGGGGAAGGCATAGACTGATAGGTTTTTCCAGCTGAAGGACAGAGCATCCACTTTCCAGGCTTGTTTGTGGGGAGTCCTTGTGCAAAATTTGTCCAATCGGTGGTTCTGGGGAGAGGCCAACAGGTCTATATCTGGGCTCCCCCATTTGCTTGTCAACATATTGAAAATCCTTGGTTCCAGTTTCCACTCGTGTGGGTCCATGAGGTTTCTGCTTAGTCCGTCTGCCAGTATATTTAATTTTCCTGGCAGGAATTGAGCTTGTAGGTGCACTTGGTAGCTTAAGGCTGTGTTCCACAATGCCATGGCTAATCTGCAGAGGGGGTAAGAATGTGTACCCCCCTGCTTGTTTATGTACCACATAACAGTGGTGTTGTCCGTCTTTACCATTAGTTGTCCTGGAAGAATGTGGTCCTTGAAAGCTGTTAGAGCATTCTGTACAGTTAACATTTCTTTTTGATTGATATGCAGGTGCATTTGACTTGGGTTCCATTTGCCCTGAATGCACTTCCCTACCAGGTGAGCCCCCCATGCATAGTCTGATGAGTCTGTTGTTAGGGTTTGGGCAGCAGGGGGTGGTGTGAAAGGTAGTCCCTTGTTTTGGTGGCAGGCCTCTGCCCACCAAAGGAACTCTAGGCGTAGGCAAGGTATGACAGGGATCATTGTTTCTAGGTCTTGAGAATGTTGACACCATAGGCATTTTAGATACCACTGTAGTTTCCTCATATGCAGTCTTGCATATGGAATTAGAAGAATGCAGAAGGCCATGAACCCCAAGGCTTGCAGTATTTGCCTTGCAGATAGCAGGATTTTTCTGGCCACTTGTATGAAGTAGGTTGTCAAATGAATTTGTTTCTCTGGCATGAGGAAAGCCATCTGGGAAGTTGCATTCAACCTTGCTCCCAGGAATATAATTTGTTGACAGGGTACTAGGTGTGACTTCTTTTCATTTATGGTGTACCCCAGACAAGTTAGAACCCTTTGTACAAAGGCCAGATGATGCAAAAGTATGTCCTGGCTTTCTGCCTGAATTAGACAATCGTCCAGGTATGGGCATATTTGAATATTTCTTTGCCTGCAAAATGCGATAACTGGGGCTAGGCACATTGTGAATACCCTGGGCGCAGTAGATAAGCAAAAAGGGCAGTGCAGAGAATTGATAGTGCGTGTAGCCTGCTTTGAAGAGTAGGTATCTTTTGCAAGATTCCCTGATTGGGATGTGCAGGTAAGCTTCTTTTAAATCTAGTGTTGCCAACCAGGCATCTTTGCCTAGCATAGGAAGTCATTGGTGAAGAGTAAGCATCTTGAATTTTGGAATCTCCAAAAAGGTGTTTAGAGTAGACAGGTCCAGGATAGGACGCCATGAATTGTCCTTTCTGGGTACCAGGAAAAGTCTCGAGTAGAAACCTTGTCCCTTTTCCTCTTGTTTTTGGACCTATGCCCACTGATTTGGGAGTAGGTTTGGTCACCCGCTTGGTGTTGGCAACATGTGGAAGTGAAATCTGTATCCCTGGGACACTATATTTAAAACCCATTTTTCCTGGGTAATGATTTCCCAATTCCTTGCATGAAGAGCAATCTTTCCCCCCAAAGGGGCAGTCAGTTGATAAGTGTTTGGAAATTTTAAAAGGAAATCATTGAGACAGTTTACCATAGGGGAGTCTTATTATTCCCAGATTTGGAAGTGGAGGCCCCCCACTGCTTAGTTCTGTGTGTCCCCTGGGACTGAAACAGTACAGTTGTGTACACATGCCATAAATGTAGATGTTCGAGTGTATTCACTGTTGCAGTCATTACATTTGGGTAATCTGCTGGCAGGTTGCCCTCAATCGGCCTGAATTCCAAAGTCTTGGGTCCTGCGTCGGTTGCTGTCTCCTCCTCCATGATGTCAGGGGTATAAAACAAGTAGCCAACGCCATTTTCTTTAGTTTTTCTTGCCCCAGATGTCAGGTGCCCCCAAAAAGGTTGCAAATATATATATATATATATATATATATATATAAACTATATATACATGTATCAATACAAACTTTACCTTCATCTACAAGCAAATACACCACATAGGTTGCAGAAGATAGAGAAGGAAAGAAACTAGAATGAAAGGGGGGTGGCAGGAGGGTAACCTGGACTGCAAGTGAATACACTAACATCTACATTTACGGTTAAGTGTACACAACTGCACTATGCTCGTGTTTCACTGTTGCAGTCATTACATTTGGGTAATCTGCTGGCAGGTTGCCCTCAATCGGCCTGAATTCCAAAGTCTTGGGTCCTGCGTCGGTTGCTGTCTCCTCCTCCATGATGTCAGGGGTATAAAACAAGTAGCCAACGCCATTTTCTTTAGTTTTTCTTGCCCCAGATGTCAGGTGCCCCCAAAAAGGTTGCAAATATATATATATATATATATATATAAACTATATATACATGTATCAATACAAACTTTACCTTCATCTACAAGCAAATACACCACATAGGTTGTAGAAGATAGAGAAGGAAAGATAAACTCCAGAATGAAAGGGGGATGGCGGGTGGGTAACCTGGACTGCAACAGTGAATACACTCGAACATCTACATTTATGGTTAAGTGTACACAACTGCACTATGTTCTTCGTATTTCACTGTTGCAGTCATTACATTTGGGTAGAATCCCAAAGCCATGAATGGGAGGCTGGAGCTAAACAGCATTAGGGGTGGCTATAAGGCCCTGCAGAACTGCAGTGGTAAAGCCTGTCCTGGACTTAGTAGAGAGGCAAATGATAATGCTTTGTAAAGGTGTGAAAAGAACTCCAAGTAGCAGCCTCTAGAATGTCTTTGGTTGGTACTCCTCTGAGAAAGGCTGCTGATGTAGCTGCAGCTCTGGTGGAATGAGACCTAATGCCCTTGGGCACAGGTTTGCCATGGTGTAAGTAGCAGAAACGAATGCAGTGGCTTATCCACTTTGAAATAGCCTTTCCTTCTGATCCTGCAGCATATGTCACTAGTAATTGCTCAGTTTTTTTTAGAGCTTTAGTCCTGCTCAAGTAGAATCTTAGCTGTCTGTGTACATCCAAGGAATGCAGAATTCTCTCCCCCTTGTTCTGCGGATTTGGATAAAAGGTTGGCAGATGAATAGTTTGGTTAAGAGCCACACTGGAAACCACCTTAGGCATAAATGAAGGACTGGTCCTCAGAGACACCCTGTCTGGGTAAAATATGATAAAAGGCTCCACAGCCATGAGGGCCTGTAGCTCTGAGACTCTTCTTGCTGAAGTAATTGCTAGGAGCAGAGGTGTTTTCCAAGATAAGAACTTTATATCTGCAGTAGCAGCTGGTTCACATGGAGGCAGGGTGAGCTTTTCCAACACATAATTGAGGTCCCATGCAGGTATTGGTGGTCTTCTGGGGGGCCTTAAATTTTTGGCTCCTCTAAGATACTTCTTTAGTAAAGGATGAGAAAAGATTGGTGGGCTCTGTATTGTAATGAGCCGAAATGGCAGAGGTATGGATTTTTATTGATGAAAAAGATAGGCGTTTGTCAAGCATCTCAGTCCAGTATTGTAATATCTGAGGAATATTTGGTTCTGCTGTATCAGTTCCTTGTGCTTGATTCCAAGCACAGAATCTCTTCCATTTATCAGCATGGGATTTTCTAGTACTAGGCCTTCTGGCTTCCAAAATGACATCCATCACGGCTTTACTGAGAGGTGTTATTTGCATAACTACATGATCAGCCATACTGCCAGGTTCAGTGTTTGAAGCTGATTGTGCAGGATCTGACTGTTTTGCTGGGACAGTAATTGAGGTCTTTGAGGTAAGATCCACGCTGGGTATTGAGACAATTTCCTTAGGACTGGGCACCAGTATTGGCGGGGCCAGTCCGGGCAATTAGTATCATCTTTGGTTTCTCTTGTCTGACTTTTAGTAGGACCGTGGGAAGAAGAGGCAGAAGAGGAAAGGCGTAAACTGATAGGTTTTTCCAACTGAAGGATAGGGCGTCCACTTTCCATGCTTGTCTGTGATAAGTCCTTATGCAGAATCTTTTCAATTGATAATTTTGAGGAGAGGCAAATAGATCTATGTCCGAGCTCCCCCATTTCTTTGCTATCATGCTGAAGACTTGTGGATCTAGTTTCTACTCGTGAGGGTCCATAAGGTTTCTGCTTAAATCGTCCGCCAGAGTATTTTGTTTTCCTGGCAGGAATTGAGCTTGAAGATGTACTTGGTAGGTCAAATCTGTGCCCCACAGTGCCGTGGCTAGTCTGCAAAGGGGGTATGAGTGCGTGCCCCCCTGCTTGTTTATATACCACATAACCATGGTGTTGTCCATCTTTATCAGTAGTTGTCCTGGATGAAGTAAGTCCTTGAAGGCTGTCAGGGCATTTTGAACAGCTAACATCTCTTTTTGGTTGATATGCAGATGCATTTGTTTTGGGGTTCATATGCCCTGAATGCATCTTCCCGCCAGGTGGGCCCCCCATACATAATCTGATGTGCCTGTTGTTAAGGTTTGGCTGGCAGGGGGTAGAGTGAAGGCCCATCCCATGTTTTGGTGACATGCCTTTGCCCACCATAGAAACTCCTGTTGCAGGCAGGGAAGGAGAGGAATCATTGTTTCCAGACTATGACAATGTTGACTCCATAAACTTTTTAGGTAACACTAAAGTTTCTTCAAATGCAGTCTTGCATATGGAATCAGTAGGATGCAGGATGTCATGAACCCCAAAGCCTGCAGAGTTCGTCTTGCAGATAACTGGATTTTTGTTGCCATCAGTTTGAAGTAAGTAGTCAGTTGCCTTTGTTTGTCTGGCATGAGGAAAGCCATCTGGGCAGTTGTACTCTAGCTTGCACCCAGGAATGTTATCTTTTGAGAGGGTACCAGTTGTGATTTCTTTTCGTTTATTGTGTACCCTAGGCATGTTAGAAGCCTTTTCACAAACGCCAGGTGCTGAAGAAGAATGTCCTTGTTCTCTGCCTGAATGAGACAGTCGTCCAAGTAAGGATATATTTGTATACTTCTTTGTCTGCAAAAAGCAATAACTGGTGCCAGGCACTTTGTAAAGACCCTGGGTGCAGTAGATAAGCCAAAGGGCAGTGCAGAGAACTGGTAATGCATTAAGCCAGCCTTGAAATGGAGGTATCTTCTGCACGATTCCCTTATTGGGACATGCAGGTATGCCTCTTTTAGGTCTAATGTCACCAGCCAAGCATTCTTGCCCAGCATGGGCAGAAGCTGCTGCAAAGTCAGCATTTCGAATTTTGGAATGTCCAGGAATGTGTTCAAAATTGATAAATCCAGTATTGGCCGCCAGGCCTTTTCCTTTCTGGGTACCAAGAACAGTCTTGAGTAAAAACCTTGTCCTTTTTCCTGTTCTGGTAATGGCTGAAAAGCCCCCATATCCATGAGGGATGTCACCTGTTTCTGTGCCTCTGCCCATTGATTTTATGGCAGATCCGGCCAACCGTTTGCCATTGGCAGAGTATGGAAATGGAATCTGTATCCCTGTGATACTATATTTAGCACCCACTTGTCCTGGGTTATTAACTGCCAATTTTGAGCAAAAAGTGCTAATTTTCCCCCTAAGGGTGCTGCCAAAAGGCAAGTGCTTGGTGAAGGCAGAGGGAAGTCATTGGGACTGTTTTCTGTAGGGTTGCACTTTATCTCCTCCAGATTTGGAGGTAGAAGCACCCCATTGCTTTGACCTGTAAGAATCTTGTGTCTGGTATCTAGAACCTTTAGGGCATCTGGATTTACCCCTTTGAGCTCTGTCGGACACAGGAAAAGACCAATTTTTTGTAGGCCAGTGTCTACTGAATCTTGGTGGCTGCACTTGTAAGAAGTCTTTTACAGTTTGCATAGAATTAGCTTTGTCTTCCATTTACTTTAAAACCTCTTCTGCCTTAATACGAAACAGAGTATCATGTTGTAAAGGTACATCCAGTAATTTAGCTTTAACATGATCAGGCAAATTTTGCTCTTTTAGCCAGGCATGCCTCCTAATCACAGATCCAATAACTGTGGCCCTGCAGGAGCCCTCTAAGGAATCAAAACCACATTGCAAAGTATGCTTTCCAACTTGTTCAGCTGCATGCAATAATTCCTGCAATTCTTTATTTTCTGCACATTCAGAAATCAACATAATTTTCTGTTTCAGCAATGCCATAACATGTTGTTGATACTTGAGCATATGAAACTGGCAGTTTAAGGCCCTAATTGCCAAGGTTGCAGATGTATAAACCTTCTTTCCCCATCTATCCAGTGCCCTTGAATCTCTGTCAGAGGGGGTAGGATTTTTTGCTGTTGAGGCCTTAACTCCCTTTGGACCCTGTGAAACAGCTTCAGGGTCAGCAGCAGGGTTTCTAAATAAAAATTTGTGTGAGTCAGGGACCCTGTAGTATCTGTCAGGCTTGCTCGGAGCTGGAGGTAAGGAGTCAGGAGTCAGAAGTCAAGCTTGACTCCGAAAACACATCATCTACAATGTCTAAAACAGGGGGTATGGCTAAAGGCCTGTGCTGAGGGAGAAGAAGGAAATCCCTGAGCCTCTTTTTTGATTCTGAGAAATCTTGACTCTCCCAGTGAAAATGCTCCCTCAAAGTATGCAAGGTTTCTCCAAATGAATAATCCTCAGGAAGTGATGCAGATGGGATAGATTCCTCTGCATCAGAATCCTCATAGTGAGGTATAGATAAATTCCTGATTAGAAGAGGAATCAGAAGAAATAGAAACCTGATCTGAAGATTCGTAATCAGTGTCTTGCCCAGGCCTCTTACCAGGAGGGGGTTGGGAACCCCTGATCAAGGTAATAAGGTCTTCAGCCATTTTGATCATCTGTTTTTTTAGGCATAGCGGCCTGTGCACGTGGCTCATGTGTCGTTTTTTTAGCTTTAGAAGTTGTTTTTGTCTTTGGTTTTGCAGCTGTCATCGGTTTTATATAAAAATGTTGAGGCCTGAATATACCCTCAGAAGCCGGTGCCTGCTCAGCGGCTCCGGACCCATCCGTGGGTACAATACTTTGAGTATCTTGTGGCGTGCCAGACTCCACATGGGTCTCGGTAGGGGCCTGCGACTCGAAGGTAGCGGGTATCAGGGGCTACGAAAGCACCTCACTGAGTACCGGCGACTGGCTTAGTAGAAGCTTCATCGGTTTTGGACCTCGACGGTCTGTCTCTTTCCTTTTCTTTGAGTTTTTTTGTGTACTCCGGTAGTCGGATTGCAATTCAACAACATTTCAGGGTAGTTAAATCTGTTTCCAAAATATTTTGAGGCAAAAATATACTGACGCTTAGTAGTGCGTTGGTTAAATCTAGCACAAAACCAACAGCCAGGCACATTGTGATCAGGGCCTAGGCAAGGAATACAGTATAAATGAAAATCCTTATGAGGTATTTGCTTCCCACAAGTAATACAATTATTAACTTTTTCTGACATCGGTATGGAGCAAGAAAAAAGTTTCCCCAACGGGGTACTTAGCTTTAGTGAAGACTTCGGTTCTGAAACTCGAACTCGAAAATTTCAGGAGTCGGCCGACCGGCACTTGCGAACTGCTTCTGCTTCGGGCACCGCACGGCAAGAAAGACTGAAGAAAATGGTTTTGGCTGCTTGTTTTATACCCCTGACAACTTGACGTCATGGAAGAGGAGACAGCAACTGATGCAGGACCCAAGACTTTGGAATTCAGGCCGACTGAGGGCAACCTGCCAGCAGATTACCCAAATGTAATGACTGCAACAGTGAAACACGAAGAACATCTGGGGTTTTTGCTGTGTCTGGGTTTGGCTTGAAAAGACCTGGAAGGGGCTGGAAAGGGCCAATTTTTAAAAGGCCAGTGCCTACTAAATCTATGAGGCTGAACTTGTACAAAATCTTTAACAATTTGCATAGATTTAGCTTTATCTTCCATCTTTTTAAGAACTTCCTCAGCCTTGTTGCCAAACAGGTGGTCCTGATTTAAAGGAGCATCCAACAATTTAGCTTTAACATGATCAGGCAAAGATTGCTCCTTAAGCCAAGCATGCCTTCTGAGCCCAGACCCAGTAACAGCAGCCCTGCAAGAGGTCTGTAATGAATCAAAACCACATTGCAAAGTATGTTTCCCAACTTGTTCAGCAGAATGCATTAAATCCTGTAATTCTTTATTGTCCACACAGTCAGGAATCAACATCATTTTCTGGTTAAGCAGTCAAATAACATGTTGCTGATACTTTAACATGTGAAACTGGCAGTTTAAAGCCCTAATGGCCAAGGCTGCAGAAGTGTAAACATTC
The DNA here is from genome assembly GCF_019279795.1 of Protopterus annectens. Taxonomy (NCBI): domain Eukaryota; kingdom Metazoa; phylum Chordata; order Ceratodontiformes; family Protopteridae; genus Protopterus; species Protopterus annectens. The sequence goes on along the minus strand of NC_056733.1, from coordinate 73,540,093 downwards.
TTACCCCATCTATCCAGTGCCCTGGAGTCTCTATTGGAAGGGGTAGGATTTTTAGCAGTAGAAGCCTTAATGCCCTCGGGTCCCTGTGAAATAGTCTCTGGATCTGCAATAGGATTTTTAAAAAGGAACTTGTGAGACCCAGGGACCCTGTAGTATCTGTCATGTTTTCTGGGAGCAGGAGGCAGGGAATCAGGGGCCAAACCAGACTCCGAAAAAGCATCATCAACAATGTCTAGTACAGGAGGAATAGCTAAAGGCCTATGCTGAGGTAGAAGAAGGAAATCCCTAAGCCTCTTTTTTGAAATGGAGAAATCCTGGCTTTCCCAGTTGAAATTTTCCCTTAGAGTATGTAAGGTTTCCCCAAAAGAAAAATCCTCAGGAGGGGAAGCAGAGGGAATGGAGTCCTCTGCATCAGAATCCAAATAAGTAGGTAAGGGCAAATCCAGATCATCAGAAGAATCAGAAAAAACAGAATCCTGATCAGAAGATTCATAATCAACTTCAGTCCTAGACCTCTTAGAAAGGTTGGGGGGGGGGGGTTGGCTACCCCTGATTAGAGTTATTAGATCTTCAGCCATTCTTATCATTTGTTTTTTAGGCATAGAGGCCTGAGCATGTGGCCTGGGCGTCTGTTTTTTAGGCATGGATCGAGATTTAGGCTTAAGTAAAGAAGGAGGCGTCGGTTTAATATGCAAGTCCGTAGGCCTGAATACACCCTCAGAAGCCGGTGCCTGCACAGCGGCTCCGGACCCATCCAAGGTAGAGACATCAGCAGGTTCCATAGTTGAAGCATCTCCCGGCATACCGGACTCTGAATGGGTCTCAGTAGACGCCTGCAAATCAGAAGTAGCAGGTATCAGGGGCTGCGAAAGCACCTCACTGAGTACCGGTGAACTGCCGATTGGCTTAGGAGAAATGTCGTCTGCAGTTTTGGACCTCGGCGGCCTGTCTCTGTCTTTATCCTTGTGTTTTTTCGGAATCCCGGTAGTCAGATGGCTAACCGACGACATTTCTGGGTAATTAAACCGAAAACTGAAATATTTAGAGGTGAAAATATACAGACGACGGATAATGCGCTGATTTAATAAAGCACAAAACTGACAGCACGGTACGTCGTGGTCAGAGTCTAGGCAAGGAATACAGTATGAATGAAAATCTTTATGATGTATTTGCTTTCCACAAGTAATGCAATTATTAACTTTTACTGACATTGGTAAGGAGCAAGAAAAAGTTTCCCCAACGGGGACTTCGGTTCTGAAACTCGAAAATGAAAATTTCAGGAGTCGGCTGACTGGCACTTGCGAACTGCTTCTGCTTTGGGCACTGCACGGCAAGAAAGACTGACGTGATGGCATCGGTTGCATGTTTTATACACCTGATGTCATGGAAGAAGGGACAGCAACCGACGCAGGACCCAAGACTTTGTTAATCAGGCCAACTGAGGGCTACTGCAAGCAGATAACCCAAAAGTGATGACTGCAACAGTGAAACCCGAAGAACATCTGGTATATTTGTGTACCAATGCCCTTAAGGGAGTCATAAAGACTTTTACAAAATGGAGCAAAACCAACAAAAGTAGTAGCTGCAATTCAGGTCTATAAATCATGATAGCTCCCTGGTGGCATACCACACATACTGTGCATGATACTTGTCAGCGTCACGGCATTATGTCACTGAAAAGATCTCTAAGGGGTCCACCGTATACAATTACTTTAAAACTGTTTTATAGCTCTTTTTCCTTTTTAGTCATCTAAATTTATGTCCTGTTTAAGAATTATTAGAATATTTTAGATCTTAAAAATACTGTAGTTAGAAGATTCATTCTTCATTCTTAGAGATCACTGTATTACCATGCTACACTAGTACCATAAAAATTCAAGTAGTTCATACTAATCTACAAGAGGCTTCATAAAGTATATATAAATGTTTTCTGTCTATCAGTAACCTGATAAATACAAATGACAAAAAGTGGCAGTTCTAAGTCAAGGGCAAACATTTCATAATTTACTGCCAAACTAAAATCTCTGGCATGGATATTATCCCCCCCCCCCTCGAAACATACACACACAGAACTATACAGTCACAGACTCATTAGCCAATACAGTACATAATATTTTTACAAAATGCTTCTTTATGTTTAGTAGATAATATGTTTACAAAACTCTGCAGTTTATTCTGTAATTCATATTTTAAATACCAACAGAAGTAACAAAGAAATATTTTGCTAGAACAGCAGAGTATTACTAGGCTAATAATATGCAGCATCAGGGTTTGAGGAATCCTAACCGAGGAACCTCCTCCTGTTTCATGGGGATTGCAAGAAAAAAATATACTACTTGAGGAATGTCTACAAGAACAGCTGAATATTTTGACATTACTGGTTCAGCACATTAGTAAAAGATATGAAAGCCAGTGGCTTAAAATAAATAAAGTGTTCTGCATTCAGTTTAAACTTGCAAATAAAATACATCTTTAAAAGAAAGCACCATTTTGATGCTGATGCATGTGGCATCTCATTACCAAATAAACAATATCTATGACTATAATTATAACTCAAGTTAGGACATCTAATCTGTCCAGCTACTACATGCCACTCTGCAGGCATTCTACCAGACAAACACTCTTTGCCTTGCAAGCTGTGAATCTACATACTGGTTTCAAACAGCTTTTGCAAGCTGAACCTGACTGGGCTACAGAGGTCACCTGGTCACAAGTGCAGACCAATGAACACGAGCTCCACTAATCTGTTTCTGGGGTGGGTACCTGTATCTCTGCTCCAAACAAGATTATTTGATTCTTTAAATGAACCATGATGAAAGTCTAATTCTGGAATGCTCTTCGTCTGATTTCTCCTTTTAGACCAATTAACATCGTCAGAGTACAGCACAAAGCTCTGGACAACATACAACTATAAAGAATCAAAAGGACAAACAAGCTTCTCCACTATAACAGTGGTAGCAATAGTGGCCCCACCAGGAAGGAAGGTATCAAATTAAGAAGGAAATGTTCCATAAAAAGCTTGGTCGGGGGGGGCTGATCAGAAAGGCCAGGAAAGTAGCAACTGCAGCAGCTACTAAAGGGAAGGACCCAAGTTTGGGAGGGGTTTGGCATGAGCATGGGAAACGGATTTTGGATAGCCTTGAAAATATTCTAACAAATCATCCAGTAAATGACTAAGGGTGGACACTGCTCAGGCTGTCAGCAAGGGGTGTTGATGTTGACTACGAACGTTATCAGAATATGCAAGGAAAATTCAGTAACTTGTGAATCTAGCAGATGCACCCTATTTTTACAAGAAGCAGATGATGGAATTGGGTCCATTTCCACAGAAAAAAGTCTAGCAATTAAACAACTCGGTGATGGCAATGCTGGACAAGATGAGATATAGCCGGAAACTCTAAAAGCGCTAGATGGTAGAAACAATATCCCTGGATTGGCAAACTGGGTTGGTGGTCCACTTTTTCGAAAAGGAGGACAGGATGGTGGTTTCAGTTACACAGAGACCATGGCTTCACTGGAAAGTCTATGCTAGGATGCTTGAAAGGAGAAATCCAACGGCAAGCCTCTAATTCAGAAGCAGCAGTGCCGATTCTGTCCTAGTTCTGTAAGAGTTGATAAACTCTTTGTCTATGTACAGTGGAAAGGCTGTAGATGCTTACCAGGACCATATACATGTAATTTTGTGGATCTACAGAAGGCAAACAACAACATCACCTAGAATGTAAGGTGCAATGTTTTACAGCAGTACTGGATTCCAGTATTCCCCACTGCATGGCATTTGGTTCCTGCAATTGCACAACAAGAGATGTACATCCACAACCACTGTGTTAAGTGAAACACATTCAAGGTGGGCATACTACTTGATCATCGGTGCCTCCTGTCTCCCTTACTGTCTTTGATTTTCTCAGACAGGGCATCAAGACTGAAATGAGCTCTGACAAATACTTACTTTGCAAAACTGAAAGCTGTGTCTTTGTTATTTGCAGATAATCATGTGCCACTAGGCTACATATACCTGTGACTTTTGATGGGTAATGGTATAGTTTGCTGGTGAATTGAGGAGGTTGGAAAAGAAATCAGTACCTTGACAATATGAAAGAGGAGCCACTTTTATGACAGTACAAGCATAAAGGCCAACCTCACAACATACATACCAATGTTTTTTAAAGAAATCCGAGATAACAGCTTTCATTAAAAAGGGACAACTTCTACAGTGCCGAATACAATTTACGCATGCTTGACTGTAGAAAGGAAAAAGTCACCTCCAAAATCTTTTGTTGTTAAAGGCAACCCACTAAAACAAATTCAAAACACACAGAAAGATTAGTTGTGTAAAATCTTCAATCGAAAGAAAAGAATAAAATAGTGGTAAACTCAGACTTGAGATAAATGTAAAACCAAATAAAAAATCTAACTCAAGTCAAAGAACGTTAGAACTTGATTTAATAAAACAATAAAACAGATAAGCAAAGCTTCCTGGCTTAACCCTTCTTCAGTGCAACATACAGTGATAACAATTCTACTAACATTTAAATAGTACAATCAGATCATATGACCACAACCAAATCACATAATATCCATAACATTATAACACTTAAAAGAATTTTTTAAAAATTGTCTTAACCCAAAACATTTAAAATACATTCATTTGTATTACATTTGCTTTTTTTTATTAATATTGGTTTCAAACTTACAGCAGCATTGATTCCTGGATATTTGTCTGCAGCTAGCCTAATTATCCACTCATATTCTTTTGCTTCAACTAAATTATTAATAGTACCCTCTCTTATACTCTTACTAATCACATCAATTACTCTATACTTAAAGTCATGAGCTATACTAAAATCTAAGATGCTTAGCCAATGCATTCGTAGAAATATGTCTATGTATAGCTGAACGGTGTTCTGTGATTCTTTTAGCCTTCTTGTAGATTTTCCCACATAGAATGCAGTACATTCTATGCAAGTGGCAAGGTACACTATATTCTCAGTATTACAAGTTGCAAAATTATTCAAAATAAAATTCTGTGAAGTTATTGGATGGGTAAAGGTATTATCGGTAACAATGTGTGGGCAACAAACACAACTGTGACAGGGGAATGCACCCCTTTTCTTGCTTTTTGCTTTACTATTATGTCTCATTTCTTTGTAACATAATCTTTGCTTCATACTCATGCAATTTCTATATGCAAATGTTGGTTCGTTACCTATAATCTTCTCAAGACCTGGGATCACTTTTAAAATATGCCAGTTTTTTGCTACTATTTTCTTCACCTCTTGTGTTCTCCTATTATATGTTGTTGCATACCTGGGAACCTCTTGTCTACTAATTGTTTGATCTTGACTTCTTACATCATTAATTTTCTTCCCAAAAGAAGGTCTTGCTACATCGGATCTACGTGCTATTACATCTTGCATGTTCCTTTCTAGCAAACCCTGATCATAACCTCTTATCCTTAAACTCTTGAACCATTTCATCCATTTGATGCAAAAACCTTTCTTCATTTGTATTCAGCCTACTTACCCTTAACATTTGGCTTTTAACAACTCCATTAAAGACGTGGTGCATGCATGCTGTTCTTATGAACATAAAGATTAGTATGAACACTTTTCTTATAAACAGATGTAGCTAAGCACTGTTCATTTTTATCAATTTTTACATCAAGAAACTATTGAGCGCATAGAATAGTTCATTTTAAATTTCAAGAAATCAGTTGTAGTGTTTAAATATTCTACAAACTGTTTTAAGTACACATTAGAGCCTCGCCAAGTAAGGAACACATTATCAACAAAACAAACATAAAATTAAACACTGTCATAACGTAAAGTTGCAGTGTTAAATATAAATTCCTTCTCCCAAGTGCTAAGCACTAAATTAGCATAGCAATTAGCTATTGATGTCCCCATTGCACACACCAGATTTTTATAAGTACAATTGATTAATGAATAAAAACACATTATTAGTGAAAACTATCTCTAATAGCAAACAAATACTTCCTATATTTCTATTAGACAGATCAGTCTTAGAACACAAAAAGTTTCTTATGGCTTCCAATCCATATTCATTTGGTATAACAGTGAATAGAGTGCTGATGTCAAGTATTACCATATACAATTCTTCATTATTATATTTTTCATACCAGTTATGAAACTTTTGTAGAAAATCTGAAGTATATTTTCTATAGCTCTGTATTCTACTCATAAATCCACCCAAAACAGATTGTAAATAAAGAGAGATGGGCTCTGTTACCTAACATATAATAGGAGAACACAAGAGGTGAGGAAAATAGTAGCAAAAAAAGTACAGTTGTGTACACCTACCATAAATGTAGATGTTTGAGTGTCTTCACTGTTGCAGTCATGACTGTAGGGTTCTCCCCTGCCGGCAGGCAGCCCTCGGTCGGCCAGAATCCCAAAGTCTGGGTCCGGCATCGGCTGTTCAACCATGCTCCCTGACGTCAGAGCGCCAGGAGTACAAAGCTGACAGTCGACGCCATCTTCTCCAGTTTTTCTTGCCCCAGATGTCAGGAGTCCCAAAATGAAAAAGGTCCCATAACCTTTGCAAATACACCTCAGAAGAATGGTGAAAAAAAGGAAATACACAAAAGTAAAAATACGAGGGGACAGCAGGGAGGGAAACCCAGACTGCAACAGTGAAGACACTCGAACATCTACATTTATGGTAGGTGTACACAACTGTACTATGTTCATCGTGTTTCACTGTTGCAGTCATGACTGTAGGGTAGAATCCCAAAGCTGAAAGAAAGGGAGGTGGTCATAAAGAAGAAGGGGCGACTAAAAGGCCCTGCAAGACTGCAGAGGCAAAGCCTGCCCTAGACTTAGAGTAGAGAGGTAGACTGTAGTGGTTAGAAAAAGTATGCACTGAACTCAAAGTTGCAGCTTCCAAAATGTCCTTGGTAGGAACTCCCCTGAGGAAGGCCGCAGAAGTGGCAGCAGCTCTGGTGGAATGAGTCCGTATACTCCCTGGGATTTACTTTCCATGGTGTGAATAACAAAATTTGATTCCATGAGCAATCCATTTAGAAATGGTCTGTTTTGAAATGGCTTTACCTTGGGAACTTGAAGCATAAGAAACAAACAATTGTTCTGATTTTCTGATGTCCTTGGTTCTGTTCAGGTAAAAACGTAGTTGTCTGTGTACATCCAAGGAATGTAAGATCCTTTCCCCTTTATTTTGAGGAGTGGGGAAAAAGGTTGGCAAGTGGATAGTTTGATTTAAAGCCACTTTGGAAACCACCTTAGGTATGAAGGTAGGATTAGTCCTCAAAGATACCCTGTCTTGATGAAAAATAATATAAGGTTCCACAGCCTTAAGAGCTTGTAACTCTGAAACTCTCCGGGCAGAGGTTAGGGCTAATAGGATAGCTGTCTTCCAAGATAAAAACTTGATGCCAGAAGAGGCAGCAGGCTCAAAAGGAGACAAGGTTAGTTTTTCCAAAACATAGTTGAGATCCCAAGCAGGAATGGGAGGAGATCTAGGAGGTCTTAAGTTCTTAGCTCCTCTGAGAAACTGCCTCATGAGCTGGTGGGAAAAGATGGGAGGGTCTGTATTATAATGAGCAGAAATAGCAGAGGCATGTATCTTAATGGAAGAGAAAGAGAGACCCTTATGTAAGAGATCTGTCAAGTAAAGTAAAATTAAAGTAATGTTAGGAAGAAGAGGATCAGAATCCTGAGCCTGCATCCAGGAACAAAATATTTTCCATTTTCCTGCATAAGATTTTCTAGTGCTAGGACGTCTGGCTTCTAAAATGACATCCATAACCTGGTTGGGTAGGAAAGAAGAAATCAAAGGCCCTGGATTAACCAGGCCGCCAGGCTGAGAGTTCTGACATGAGAGTGTTGAACCTGACCCTGATGTTGGGACAGAAGGTTCGGAGACTGAGGTAAAACCCAACGGGGCTCCAGGCATAGGTTTTTTAGAGTTGGAAATCAAAACTGCCAAGGCCAATTTGGAGCCAGCAAGATAATCATCTTGGGCTTGTCCTGTTTTATCTTCAATAAAACCCGTGGAAGAAGAGGAAGAGGTGGAAAGGCATATCCCAAGAGGTTCCTCCAACTGAATGACAGGGCATCCACTTTCCAAGCTTCTCTGTGGAAAGTCCTGGTGCAAAAATTCTGTAGTTGATGATTGAGATGGGATGCAAAGAGGTCTATGTGAGGACATCCCCAGACTGTTATCATCCTGAATATTTTGGTGTCCAGCATCCACTCGTGTGGATCCGAAAGGTTTCTGCTCAGACTGTCTGCCAGGAAATTTGTTTCCCTGGTAGAAACTGAGCTTGAAGATCCAGATTGCAAGCTAGAGCTGTGTTCCATAGATCCATGACTAGTCTGCAAAGGGGGTAGGAATGAGATCCCCCTTGCTTGTTTATGTACCACATAACTGTGGTGTTGTCTGTCCGTATTAGTAGTTGTCCTGGTTGTAAAAGATTCCTGAAGGCCAATAGAGCTTTCTGAACGGCTAACATTTCCTTTAAGTTGATATGCAGGTGCTTCTGATCCTTTGTCCAAAGGCCCTGCACACAATTGCCCTGAAAATGGGCTCCCCAAGCATAATCTGAGGCGTCCGTGGTTAGAATCTGAGTGGCAGGAGGCAGACGGAAGGGTTTCCCTTTGTTTAGAGCACATGCCCTGGACCACCAAAGAAATTCCTTTTGAAGGCAAGGAAGGACGGAGATCAGTATGTCTAAACTGTGGCAATGCTGAGACCATACACTTTTTAGGTACCACTGTATTTTCCTCATGTGTAGTCTTGCATATGGTACGAGAAGGATGCAGGAGGCCATGTAACCCAAAGCCTGCAGGAATTTCCTTGCAGATAGTTGAGTTAAAGTTGCCAAGGTTCTGAAAGTTGAAGTCAGCTGCAATTGTTTTTCGGATGTCAGAAATGCCATCTGGGTTGTGGTGTTTAGAAGTGCACCCAGAAAAGTTATCTGTTGTGATGGTGTCAAATTTGACTTTATTATGTTTACAGAGAATCACAGGAACTTGAGGAGGTTCTGTACAAATTCTAGATGTTGGAGTAAGACATCCTTGCTGTCTGCCTGAATTAGACAATCGTCCAGATAAGGGTAAATTTGAATTCCCTTGAGTCTGCAGTAAGCTACTACTGCAGCCAGGCATTTGGTGAAGACCCTGGGCGCAGTAGACAATCCAAAGGGCAGCGCAGAGAATGGATAGTGCCTCGATCCGGCCTTGAACCTGAGGTATTTTCTGCAATCCTGCCTGATGGGAATGTGTAAATATGCCTCCTTTAAATCCAAAGTTACCATCCATGCATCTTTGGACAGCATTGGAAGTAGCTGCTGTAGAGTAAGCATCTTGAATTTTGGAATCTCTAGAAAGGTGTTCAAGACCGACAGATCCAGAATGGGTCTCCATGAGTTTTGCTTCCTTGGGACTAGAAAGAGCCTTGAGTAAAAACCTTTTCCCATCTCTGAAAGTGGAACCAGTTCTATGGCATTCATAGCCAAAAGAGTTTCCACCTGGCTTAAGGCCTCCGTCCATTGATGTTTTGGAAGGTCTGGCCATCTGCTTGGCCTTGGCAAGGTATGAAAATGGAATTTGTAACCTCTTAAAACCACATCCAAAACCCACTTGTCTTGGGTTATTTGGGTCCAATTTTGATAAAAAAGAGAGAGTTTTCCTCCGAGAGGGGCTTCCAAGCAAGAAGTTCCTGTAGCCCAACAGAGGGAGTCATTGAGTTTGTTTCCTTTGAGTTTGTGACCTGTCCTCTCCTCCTCCCCTAGGGGTGGAAGCAGTCCACTGTCTTGGTCTATAAGAAGCTTGTGTTTGAGGCCTTCCTCTGAGCGTCTATATCTACCCCTCTGAGGCCTGTCTGAAGTGGGAAAGGACCAATTTTTTGAAGGCCAATTCCTGCTAAATCTAGGTGGCTGTACTTGTAAGAAATCTTTAACTGTATGCATGGATTTCACCTTATCCTCCATCTTTTTAATCACCTCTTCAGCTTTTGATCCAAACAAAACATTATGCTGAACAGGAGCATCCAATAATTTAGCCTTTACTTGTTCAGGCAAATTTTGTTCCTTTAGCCATGCATGCCTTCTAATGACTGTGCCAGAGGCCGTAGCCCTACAAGAAGCCTCCAAGGCATCAAATCCACAGTGTAAACCATGCTTCCCAACTTGTTCAGTGGCATGCAATAAGTCATGTAATTCCTTATCATCTGCACAGGCAGAAATGGAAGTAAGCTTTGTTTTAAAACAGACAAGGGAAATTGCTGGTATTTTAGCATATGAAACTGACAGTTTAAAGCCCTAATGGACAAAGTAGCAGAAGTGTACACCTTTTTGCCCCATCTTTCTAAGGATTGAGAATCCTTTTCAGTAGGAATGGTATTTTTGGCAGAAGCGGCCTTAACTCCCTTAGGACCCTGAGAAATGGTTTCAGGGTCAGCAGAAGGGTTCTTGTATAAAAACTGATGGGAATCAGGAACCCTGTAATATCTATCAGGCTTAACAGGAGCAGGAGGAAAAGAGTCAGGGGTTAAGTTAGCCTCCGAAAAGGCATCATCCACAATATCCAAAACAGGAGAAATAGCCAGGGGTCTATGTTGGGGAAGAAGAAGAAAATCCCTCAGTCTTTTCTTAGATTCCAAATACAACTGTCCTTCCGAGTGGAAATGTTCCCTCAATTCATGCAAAGTTTCCCCAAAAGAGAAATCCTCAGGGGGAGAAGCTGAAGGAATGGATTATTCAGCATCAGAATCCTCATAAGGAGGGAAAGAATATTCCTGATCAGAAGAAGAAACTGAGGAAACAGAAGCCTGATCAGAGGAATCATAATAAACATCCTGCCTTGGCCTTTTATCTGGAGGGGGATGTGAACAATTAATCATAGTAAGTAAATCCTCCGCCATCTTGAGTAACTGTTTCTGTGACTTGGGAGCCGGTTCAGAAGAGGCCTGTGTTGCAGTCTTTGATTTAGAAGGATTCTTTGCCTTTGTCTTTGGCTTTGCCTTTATTAGAAGCTGAGTAGGCCTGAAAACCCCTTCGGAAGCTGGTACCTGCACAGCGGCTCCGGACCCGGACCCATCCGAAGGAGCATTGTCCGAAGGTCCTGCAACAGAAATATTTAAAGGCCTGGTTGGCTCCTCATGAGAGTCCGTTTCGGCCATCGGTTCTGAAATGGCCGAAGACAGGGGCTGCAAAAGCGCCTCACTGACGACGGCCAAACCTGAAGCTGGCTCCGCTTGTGTGCTATCATCAGATTTGGACCTCGGAGGCCTGTCTTTATCCTTGCGACGTTTGTGAACTCCAGTAGTCGGAACCGTATCAGATGACATTTTGTAGTTAAAGCGCCTACCGAAGTAATGAAAAGCAAAATCGTACCTTCGCTTAATTGTACGTTGATTGAATCTAGCAGAAAACTGACAACTAGTTACATCGTGGTCAGGGCCTAAGCAAGGAATACAGTAAGAATGAAAATCCTTATGAGGTATTTGCTTCCCACATGAAATACAATTATTAACTTTTTCTGACATCGGAGTGGAGCAAGAAAAAAAGTTTCCCCAACGGGGTACTTAACTTTGAGTGGAGAAGAAAATCTTCGGACTGAAGTATATCAGAAAAAATCGTCAGGAGTCAGCCGACTGGCACTTGCGAACTGCTATCACCGCACGGCAAGAAAGACTGGAGAAGATGGCGTCGGCTGTCAGCTTTGTACTCCTGGCGCTCTGACGTCAGGGAGCATGGTTGAACAGCCGACGCCAGACCCAGACTTTGGGATTCTGGCCGACCGAGGGCTGCCTGCCGGCAGGGGAGAATCCTACAGTCATGACTGCAACAGTGAAACACGATGAACATCTGGCATATTTTAAAAGTGATGCCAGGTCTTGAGAAGATTATAGGTAATGAACCAACATTTGCATATAGAAATTGCAGGAGTATGAAGCAAAGATTATGTTACAAAGAAATGAGACATAGTAGTAAAGCAAAAAGAAAGAAAAGGGGTGCATTCCCCTGTCACAGTTGTGTTTGTTGCCCACACATTGTTACCGATAATACCTTTACCCATCCAATAACTTCACAGAATTTTATTTTGAATAATTTTGCAACTTGCAATACTGAGAATACAGTGTACCTTGCCAGTTGCATAGAATGTACTGCCTTCTATGAGGGGAATCTACAAGAAGGCTAAAAGATAGAATCATAGAACACCGTTCAGCTATACATAGACATATTTCTACGAATGCATTGGCTAAGCATCTCTTAGATTTTAGTACAGCTCACAACTTTAAATATAGAGTAATTGATGTGATTAGCAAAAGTATAAGAGGGGGTAATATTAATAATTTAGTTGAGACATAATAACATGAGAGGATAATTAGGCTAGCCGCAGACAAATATCCAGGAATCAATGCCGCTGTAAGTTTGAAACCAATATTAATAAAAAAGCAAATGCAATATAAATGAATGTATTTTAAAATATTTTAGGTTAAGAAAGTTTTTTAAAAAATTTTTAAGTGCTATAATACTACAGATATAGTACAGCTTTGTACCTACCATAAATGTAGATGTTCGAGTGGTTATGCTGCTGCAGTCATCACACTTGGGTTATCCTGCCGTCAGGCGGTCCCGCAGTCGACCTGAATTAAAAAGCCTTGGTCCGGCGTCGGTTGTCGTCGCTTCTTCCCTGACGTCAGTGCGGCAGGGGTATAAAAGAGGCAGCCAACGCCATTTTCTTCAATTTTTCTTGCCCCAGATGTCAGGTGCCCCAAACTAAGAAGGCAAAATAAGAATCTTGCAAAACATACCTTAGTGCAAAACAATGGTACTAGTTGTAAGCAAATACACCATATAGACATGCATCCCAAAGGTTGAAGTACATGGAGGTGTAAAAAAAGCCTTGTAGGGAAAAACCTAGTTAGGTAGAGGGGATGGAGGGAGGGTAACATGGACTGCAGCAGCATAACCACTCGAACATCTACATTTATGGTAGGTACAAAACTGTACTATGTTCATCGTGCTATGCTGCTGCAGTCATCACACTTGGGTAAAGTCCCAAAGCTATGGTTGAGTGGTAGGAGCTAAACTGGGTTAGGTGCAGCTAGGATGCCCTGCAGAACTGCAGTGGCAAACCCAGCTCTGGTTTTTGAGTATAGAGGAAGGTTGTAATGTTTGGTGAAGGTGTGCACTGAACTCCAGGTAGCTGCCTCCAGAATGTCCTTTGTTGGAACTCCTCGGAGGAAGGCTGCTGAGGTTGCTGTAGCCCTAGTAGAGTAAGACCTAATACTAGCAGGCACTGCTTTCCCGTGGTGTGAGTAGCAAAAGCGGATGCAATGAGCTATCCATTTTTGAGATGGTCTGTTTTGAAATAGCTTTTCCTTCTGAGCCTGGTGCATAGGATACAAGGAGTTGGTCAGATTTTCTGAAGGCCTTTGTCTTGTCCAAATAGTAACGTAACTGTCTGTGAATGTCCAAAGAGTGAAGGAGTCTTTCTCCTTTATTCTGCGGGTTTGGATAAAAGGTGGGCAAGTGTATGGTCTGATTGAGAGCCACACTGGATACTATCTTTGGCATGAAGGAAGGGTTGGTGCGTAAAGATACTCTGTCCTGATGGAAAATGATGAAAGGTTCCATTGCCATAAGTGCCTGCAGTTCTAAGACTCTGCGTGCTGAGGTGATAGCCAACAGCAGGGCTGTCTTCCATGACAAGTACTGAAGCTCTGCTGAAAAGGCTGGTTCGAAAGGAGGAAGAGTTAACTTTTCCACAACAAAATTTAGATCCCAAGTTGGAGTTGGTGGTTTTCTGGGGGGTCTTATAATTTTTCCCCCCTGAGGAACTGCCTTAGCAAGGGATGAGAGAAAATGGGAGGAACCGTATCATATTGAGCTGAAATGGCTGAAGCATGGATCTTTATGGATAAGAAAGAAAGACCCTTGTGTAACATCTCAGTTAAATATTGGAGTATGTGCGGAATATTCGGGATGGCAGGATCTAGGTTTCTGTCCTGGCTCCATACACAAAATCTTTTCCATTTATCTGAGTAAGTTTTTCTGGTGCTGGGCCTCCTGGCCTCCAAAATGACATTCTGGACGTCCTTTGAGAGAAGCGTTGTTTGGTAATTTAAGGTATTTTCCATGCAGCTAGGTTGAAGGTCCTTAGTTGACTGTGGAGGAACTGAGAATTTTGCTGGGTTAACAGCAGAGGGAATTGAGGCAAGATCCATGGAGGGCTGCGAGACAAGTTTCTTAGTACTGGGTACCAGTGTTGATGTGGCCAGTCCGGAGCAATGAGGATCATCTGTGGTCTCTCTGATCTGGCTTTCGGTAATACCTGGGTCAGTAGAGGCAGAGGAGGGAAGGCGTAGACTGACAGGGCTGTCCAACTGAATGATAGGGCATCCACTTTCCAGGCCAGGGGATAAGTCCTTGTGCAGAATTTTTGTAGCTGGCAATTGTTGGCTGAGGCAAACAGATCTATGTCTGGTGATCCCCACCTTTGAGATATCATTGAGAATACTTGTGGGTGTAGTCTCCACTCGTGAGGGTCTGTCAAATTTCTGCTTAATTTGTCTGTCAAAATGTTTTCTTTTCCTGGCAGGAATTGTGCTTGCAGTTGTACTTGGCAAGTCAATGCTGTGTTCCACAAGTCCATTGCCTGTCTGCATAGTGGGTAGAGGTGCGTTCCTCCTTGTTTGTTTATGTACCACATAACTGTGGTGTTGTCCATCCTTATTAGTAGCTGTCCTGGATGCAAGAGGGCCTTGAAGGCTGTTAGTGCATTTTTTACAGCTAGCATCTCCTTTTGATTGATGTGAAGTTGTCTTTGGTTTGCAGACCATTTGCTCTGTATGCATTGTCCTGCCATGTGTGCACCCCAGGCATAGTCTGATGAATCTGTTTTCAAGGTTTGGTTTGCTGGAGGTGAGACAAAAGGAAGACCCTTGTTTGCTTGGCATGCTTGTGCCCACCACAGAAACTCTTTTTGAAGGCAGGGAATGAGAGTTATACTTGCTTCAAGGCTGTGTCTGTGTTGAGACCATACACTTTTTAGGTAACATTGTAGTTTTCTCATATGTAGCCTTGCATATGCAATTAGTTGAATGCAGGATGCCATGTACCTCAATGCCCGCAGGACTTTCCTTGCAGTGAGCTGGGTAAAAGTTGCCATCTTTTTGAAGTACTGAGCCAGTTGTTTTTGTTTGCCTGGTGTGAGGTAAGCCATCTGGGCCATTGTATTCAAGCTGGCACCCAGGAAAATTATTTCTTGTGAGGGTATTAGTTTTGACTTCTTTTTGTTTACTGTGTACCCTAGGCAACTTAGCAACTTTGTTACAAATGCCAGATGCTGTAGTAGGATGTCTTTGCTGTCCGCTTGGATCATGCAGTTGTCCAGATATGGATAAATTTGTATTCCTCGCTGTCTGCAGTATGCAATTACTGATGCCAGGCATTTCGTGAATACTCTGGGCGCAGTAGATAAGCCAAAGGGCAATGCAGAGAATTGATAATGCGTTGTGCCTGCCAAAAATCTGAGGTATCTTCTGCAATCTTGTCTGATAGGGACATGCAGGTATGCCTCTTGGAGGTCCAACGTTACCAGCCAAGACTCCTTGCCCAGCATGGGAAGAAGCTGCTATAGTGTGAGCATTTTGAATTTGGGTATGTCCAGGTACGTGTTTAGAATGGAAAGATCTAAGATGGGTCTCCAAGCTTTGTCCTTTCTTGGTACTAGAAACCATCTTGAGTAAAATCCTTGACTTTGCTTTTGCAGGTACCTTTTGAATTGCTTTCATGTTCATGAGGACTGAAATTTGCTTTTGTGCCTCTGCCCATTGGTTTTCTGGCAGATTTGGCATGCCTCTCATCCGTGGTAAAGTGTGGAAATGAAATCTGTAGCCTCGGGTAATAATATCCAGAACCCATTTGTCCTTTGTTATGATGTGCCAATTTTGTGGGAAAAGAGCCAGTTTTCCTCCTAGAGGTGCTGCCTGGGCAATTTTGCTTGGCAGGCAAAGAGGAAAGTCATCGAGTTTGTTTTCTGAAGGGTTGAGATCTGTCGTCTCCCCCTCTTTGAGTTGTTGTTTGCCATTGTCTAGGCCTGAAGGTACCTTGTGCCTGGCCTCTGCCCCTAGGGCGTCTGTACCTGCCCCTTTGGGGTCTGTCTGAAGCAGGAAAGGACCAGTTTTTTGATGGCCAGTTTCTGCTGAAGCGAGTAGGTTATACCTGTAAGAAATCTTTAACTGTTTGCATAGATTTTGCCTTTTCTTCCATCTTTTTTAAAACTTCCTCTGCTTTGACACCAAATAACGCATCCTTTTGCAGAGGGGCGTCCAGTAACTTTGCTTTGACATGTTCTGGTAATGTCTGCTCTTTTAGCCAAGCATGTCTACGTATAACAGACCCTGTGACTGCTGCTCTGCATGAGGCCTCCAAAGAATCAAAACCACACTGCAAGGTATGTTTTCCCACTTGTTCTGCTGCATGTAACAACTCTTGCATTCCTTTGAAATCAAGTTGATCTGTTTGAGGGATCATTTTCTGTTTTAACTGAGTAAGCAAGTACTGCTGGTATTTAATCATGTGGAATTGGCAGTTTAATGCCCTCATGGCCAAAGTGGCAGAGGTATACACTTTTTTCCCCCATCTTTCTAATGCCCTGGAATCTCTTTCTGCAGGTAGTGGATTTTTAGCAGTAGAGGCTTTAACCCCTTTGGGACCCTGGGAAATGGTTTCTGGGTCCGCAGCAGAGCTTTTATATAGGAACTTGTGGGAGTCAGGGACTCTATAGTATCTGTCTGGTTTAGGTGGTGCTGGAGGTAAGGAATCTGGATTTAGACTGGATTCAGTGTAGACATCATCCAGAATGTCTAAAACAGGAGGAATGGCTAGGGGCCTAGGCTGAGGTAGAAGAAGAATCTCACGGAGTCTTTTCTTGGAGTCAGAGTAATCTTGTCCTTCCCAGTGGAAATGCTCTCCCATGGTGTGCAGGGTTTCCCCAAAAGAGAAGTCTTCAGGGGGGGAAACAGAGGGAATAGACTCCTCAGCATCTGAGTCCTCATAGAGATGAAGTGGTAATCCTGTTCCTCAGAGTCTGCTGAGGAAATGGATTCCTGGTCAGAAGGAGTTCATTCTTCCTCCAGTCTAGGCCTTTTGTCAGGAGGGGGCTGGGAACCTCTGATAAGGGTAATCAGGTCCTCCGCCATTTTGAGCATCTGTTTTTTGGGCATAGGGGCCTGTGTGGGAGTCTGTGGACCCGGTTTCTTAACCTTTGGAAGCTTAGCGTATGACTTAACGGAGAGAGTCGTCGGTTTAAAGATGTCTTCTGAAACCGAAGGCCTGTCCATAGTCTCCGGATCGCCGCCAGGGCTGGCGTCCATGAGTTGTGGAGGAACCAGCTCCAGTGGCCCAGTAGATTCTGACTGAGAGGTAGTCGTATTTTCTAAATCTGCGGTAGTCAGGGGCTGCGTAGGCGCCTCACTGAATACCAAAGATCCGGCGGCAGGCCTAACCGAGACCTCGGTATCTGGCCTAGGTCTGGGCTGCCGGTCTTTGTCCTTGCGTTTTTTAAACATAGCAGTAGTCGGGGGTTCCGACGACATAATGTAGTTGAATTTTCTGCCAAAATAATGTCGGGCGGTATCAGTCCAAAGCTTAATAGTGCATTTATTGAACCTAGCGCAAAACCGACAACCAGAAACGTTGTGGTCTGGGCCTAGGCAAGGAATGTAATAAGAATGAAAATCCTTATGAGGTATTTGCTTCCCACAAGAAATACAATTATTAACTTTGTCTGACATCGGTCTGAGGCAAGAAAAGTTTCCCCAACGGGGTACATAGCTTTATAGAAGACTTCGGATGAAATTCTGTTCGAAAATCTCAGGAGCTGGCCGACCGGCACTTGCGAACTGCTTCTGCTTCAGGCACCGCGCGGCAAGACAGACTGAAGAAAATGGTATCGGCTGCCTCTTTTATACCCCTGCCACACTGACGTCAGGGAAGAAGCGACGACAACCGACGCTGGACCAAGGCTTTGGAATTCAGGCCGACTGCGGGACCGCCTGACGGCAGGATAACCCAAGTGTGATGACTGCAGCAGCATAGCACGATGAACATCATGTGATTTGGTTGTGGTCATGCGATTTGATTGTACTATTTAAATGTTAGTAGAATTGTTATCACTGTATGTTGCACTGAAGAAGGGTTAAGCCCGAAAGCTTTGCTTGTCTGTTTTATTGTTTTATTAAATCAAGTTCTGACATTCTTTGACTTGAGTTTGACTTTTTATTGTGTAAAATCTTACCATAATGATAGATGTCCTTCTCTTTTCTGTTGTATTACTCTTTACATGGGGGAGCTGCCTGCCAAAACAACCCGACATCGCCCTGTATACAAAAGACTTTTACTGCTTAGAGGTGCACAGTACAGCGCACGTTGACTACTATCGGATGCAGGCAGTAAAATCAACGTACGCACGCACCCTCCTCAGAACTGAGTGCCCCAGGTGGAATGCCCATCTAAGGAAAGTATGTAGGTTAAGTACATCCAATGAAGAACAAAGTCAGGGGGAAGGAGGTAGGGATAAGAATACTGCAACAGGGAACAGAAGGGCATCTATCGTTATGGTAAAATTTTACACAACTAATCTATGTCCGTTTATTCCTCTGTTGCAGTATGCTTTACATGAGGGAGAATGCCAAAGTTCATGAGGAAAGGGAGGTGGTGGGAGCAGTGGAGCTCTCCATGAAACCATGGAAAATAGCCCTGGCAAACCCTGCCCTAGATTTAGAAATTTTGTCCAGTTTGTAATGTTTGGAGAAGGTATGGACTGAGGACCAAGTAGCTACCTCCAGAATGGAGTTAGTGTCCACTCCTTTGAGAAATACACTGCAGGAAGCAACAGCCCTAGCAGAGTGTGCCTTAACAGAAGGGAGGCTCTTTCCATGATGCTCATAGGAGAAGGAAATAGCTTTACAGATCCAGCTGGAAAAAGTGTGCTTAGAGACAGGAAATCCTAAAGCTCTACAGTGAAAGGAAACAAACAACTGGTTGGATTTCCTGATATTCTTTGTTTCATCGAAGTAGAACCTAAGCTGTCTATGCACATCTGTGTGCAGAACCCTCTCTGCAGAGTTTTCTGAAGAAGGGAAAAAGGTAAGTAAATGAATAGACTGGTCGAGGAACAACTCATTTACCACTTTAGGCATAAAGGAAGGATTGGTGCGAAGAGACACACTGTTTCTTTGGAACCCCAAAAAAGGAGGAAAAACCATAAGGGCCTGGAGTTCAGAAACCCTTCTGGCTGAGGTGAGTGTAAGCCGCAAGATAGTTTTCCAGTTGCAGAATTTCAGGGAGGCAGAAGCTGCTGGCTCAAAAGGGGTTGGGGGGTCAGTTTCTCCAGTACAAAGTTATTTCAGGGAGGCAGAAGCTGCTGGCTCAAAAGGGGTTGGGGGGTCAGTTTCTCCAGTACAAAGTTAAGATCCGGGGGGGGGGTGAAACTGGTTTGCTGGGAGGTCTCATGTGAAGGACACCTTTTAGCAACTGTTCAGCCTCAAATCTAGAGACTAAGGGGGGAGAAAGAGGCAGGTAGAGACAGCCGACAGGTGCACTTTCACTTTAGAGTAAGCTAAGTCAGCATCCAGCAATTCACACAGGTATCAGAGAACTAGTGGTACTTCCACTGTTAGTGGGCCCAGGTTACAAGAGAGAAACCAAAGTGAAACTCTCTTCCATTTGGAAAAATAAGATTTTCTAGTATTGGATTTCCTAGCCTCCTGCAGAACCCTAAGCACGTCCCCTGAAAAAAGATGTCTAAAAGGAATTAAAACGCTATCATCCACAATGACAGCTGAAGGGTAGACAAGTGGGAATGGATGAGAGTTCCTGTTGTGTGAGAAGATCCACTCGGTGGGGTAACTTATGGTGATTGCCCTTGGCTAAATGCAGGAATCTTGTCCAAAAGGGACTCACCATCAAGAGTTTTGGTTTGTCCTGCTGAATCTTTAGCAGGATTTTTAGAATGAGAGGAAGGGGAGGGAATGCATACAGAAACATCCCCTTCCATGAAAATTTGAGGGTGTCCAACTTCCAGACCAGAGGATTTGGATGTTTGGCATAAAACTGTGGAAGCTGTCTGTTCACGAAGGAGGCAAAAAGGTCTATTTGTGTAGTAGCCTATCGGTGGACAATGTGCAGGAACACATCCCTATGGAGCAACCATTTGTGGGATTGTGTTTCAGGCCTGCTCAAGGTGGCTGCCACTACATTCAGGCTGGAATGGATATATACAGCCTGAATGGGGGTCTAAAGTTTGACAGTCAGCTCCCACACTTGCAGGGCTAGTATGCAAAGGCGATAAGACCTTGTCCCTTCCCACTTGTTGACATAGCACAGAATGGTCATGTTGTCTGTGAAATTTTTTTAGAGGGCCTGGGATGAAGAGAGACTGAAAGGTCTGAAGAGCCAGTAACAGTGCCCTCATTTCTTTTATACTGATGTATTCCCTTCTTTGAGAGGTGGACCACATCCCTTGTACTTTTATGGAGCTGAAAGCTGCTCCCCATCCTGTGTCTGTAAACATTTCCTGGACAGGTGTTAGAGGATGGGAGTTGGAGTCCTGGGCTGGCAGTTAGTTGTTGAATCTACCAGGTAATCTCCCTCTTCAAGGTAGGGAGAAAGGGATGTGTGAACTCTAATGGATGTGCATGTTGCATCCACATTGATTTCAGTAACCACTGTAGTGTTCTCGTGTGCAGTTTTGTCAGAGGAAGCATTGGGATGGTGGATGCCATGAAGCTCAGAGTTCTGAGAAAATTCCTGGCAGTGATATGAGTTAGAGGAATTAAAAAAAGGAAGTGAGTTCCTGAGCCTTCTGAGTGAGGACAGAGACCTTCATAAGGTCGATTTATATCCTGCATCCCAGAAAAATGTAGTCCTGAGATGGGGAGAGAGCAGATTTTTTGTACTTTATCATGAGACCCAGAGACTGTAGGATAGAAATGGCAGAGCTTAGATTGCGCCCTGCAGCTCCTGGACTGACTAATTAAAAGAGAAGGTCGTCCAAGTATGGGAAGACCTGAATGTCCTGAAGTCTGTAGTAAGCAATAACTGGGTCTAGGCATTTCATGAACACCCTTGGGTTGTGGAAAGACCAAAAGGTAAGGCAGAAAACTGAAATTGCCAAGAGGCTACAGAGAATTGTAAACATTTTCTGTAACTGGGATGAATGGGGATGTGTAGGTAAGGATCCTTGATGTCTATGGAGGCCATAAAGGCCTGTGGGATCATCAGAGGAAATAGGGCTGGAGGGGCCCGTGACCACCTTCTAATAAACACAGGTTTAGAAGGATAATTCCTTTGGAATTTTGGTACAAGGGAAACCAGGATGCGTTTCAGTTCCTGCATCTCCTTACCCTTCTCCTATAAGGTTTTAAACAATCCCTCAACAGCAGGCACAAATAGGGCGGAACTGTCCAGAAGCGCATCTATAAGCTTGGATTTAATGTCCTCTGGCAAAGGCTGAATTCTCAACAAAGCAAATCGTCTCAGGACAGAACCTGTGGCAGCTGCCTTAGCTGAAGCCTCCACAGCATCATAACTACATTTTATTGAATGGCGGGCCACCTGAGAGAATGCCCCAAGCAAGGATGAAGCCAAAGACTTGTATTCTGAGTCAGGCAAATCTGAAATAATTTTTGAAAGTTGGGACAAAAGTTCCAAGGTGTATTTAGTCATCTGTGTTTGATAACTGATAGCCCTAAAAGCAAGAATGTCAGAAGTGTACAGTTTTTGCCTAACCTCTCCATATGTCTACTATCTTTGTCAGAGGGGAGAAGGGAGGTGGAGGGAAGTAACCTTGAGGGCTTATCAGAAGCCACCGTAATGACAGAAGGGGCTTTCAAAAGAAACTTACAGTCTCCAGGCACCTTGTAGAATCTGTCTGGTTTCTTAGGTGCTGCAGGCTGGAAACCAGGAGTTCTACTGGAAGATGCAAATGCATCTAAAAATGAGGGTATGACAGGAGATGCGGCTGAGGGACTAGGAGCATCTACCTGAAATAATTTGTAGTAATATTTTTGTACTTCGACATCTCAACTGTCCCACTTGAAATGTTCCTTCATCTTACCTAAGTTCTCACTGAAAGTAATTTCCTCCATTGAGGAATCCGTATCATTGGAATCCTCCTCTGGAGATCCATTGAGGAATCCGTACCATTGGAATCCTCCTCTGGAGATCCATTGAGGAATCCGTACCATTGGAATCCTCCTCTGGAGATGCATAATCTAATTGGGAGGGGATCTGACATGAATAAGCTAGGGACTCATCCTCTAAGGATTCCTCCTCTTCTGGGGAGAGATAATCCAGGGTGTGGCCGGTACTGACATCCCTGGAGGAGGCCTAAGGGACATAAGGGCATTGACAATGCCCTATGTAAAGTTTTGCCAGTCCTTTTGAGGATCTGAGGGAGGTGACAAATGCTTGTTTTTTGTTTCTTGCAGATCGGTCCTGTATAAGGTCAGAGGGCCGGATGTAGGCCTAGATTCAATAATGTCTAAATCCGTATCCTCTCTAACCAATATTTGAGAGATCCCTCTAGGACCCTTGGTGATTACATGTCTAGGCCCCCCCTTGTTTCTGCATTGGATGCTTGCGGTAACTCCAAGAACATGCTGTCATCCTGATCAAAGGTGACACTGTTACAGGCTTGGCCTGTGGACATTGGGGCTGAACATTTCTCTGGACTAACAACTGCCTTGGGAGAGATGTCCGCCGCTGGGGGGGGGGCAGCTGAAGCCTCAGGCCTAGACTTCCTGGCTATCTGCTTCACAAGTGATTCAGCCTCAGGCCCTGGGGTGCCCTCCATTGCGCTTTTTATAAGCAGTTTCAAGGACTGATTCTCCAAATATACTGAAAGGGAATATAACCTACTTCTCAAAGTTTTAGGCACAAAGGCCTGGCAAATAGGGCAAGATCTACAATTGTGGGTAGGTCCATGACAAAAAAAGACACTGTTGGTGATTATCTTTATGTGGAATCTGACGTCCACATTAGCATTTGCCTTTCTTTGATGACATTAAACCTAACCACAGCAGAAAAAGGAAAGAAAGTATTCCCCAATGGGGCACTTATCTGAAACAACCACTTTGGTGAGCAGACTATACGTACGGGTGAAGCATTCGGACTAGTGGCAAAGAATTTCTGAGGATGGTGTGTGCATATGTCACATTTATGGCCTGTGTCCAATAGCAGCCTACATGCGACGTACCAGGCAACTGTAAGCAGTAAAAGTATTATGTATACTGGCTGACATCAGGTCATTTTTGCAGACAACTCCCCCATGTGAAGAATACTGCAACAGAGGAATAGAGGGATATCTCTGTTGCATATTCTCTAGAGTATGCTGAATATTGTGAATATTACTTAGTTAGAAAACAAACAAATTTGTTTGATTAAGTTTTTGTAAAGTGACACTTGCCAGTTCTGCCTTTTACAACATGGAATGCTGCAAAACATTTAAAAAAAATACCTGGCAATAGTTTGAATGATAAAGACATCCTGGCCACGAACAGATTCCTGGATCTCAACCTTTGTTTCTGCAAGAGAGAAAAAAAAATAACATTAATGCAAAATTAAAAAGTACCAGATGGCAGAAAAAGAACATACAGAATGCAGCTACATGGCAGAAAGAACATACAGAATGCAGCTACAATTTCCTCAAAGGCCGACTGCAACACGACATAGCTTGTACCCCCAAAGCAAAACTACTGGCACAATTAACGTAACAAAAACGATTAGATAATATGGGTGTTTTCTAAGGACCACATTTCCTTATGCAACTATGGAAGCAAAGTTAAAATGGCTTCACATAAAAAAGCTCCTGCTTGATGTTACATCAATGACCAATGTTGGTTTCCAAGACAAATACTTTTAAGTTAGAACATTGTTTAATGTTCTAAAGACAGATCTGGAAAATCTTATAATTAAAATAATTCAACTGCTACAACTAACTAACTAAGCCAATGGCACTGGTGGGAAGAAAAGAGAAACACTGCTCAGCTCAGGGTATTTCCTTCTCCATGGAGAGTCGAAATCGTGTCTGTATAGTAGTGAACGATGGTCACAACTGCAGACAAGGCTACATCAGTGCAACAATTACTTTATATAACAGCATCTGGTGCCAATGGTACTGAAGACCTGATAAAGTTAAAATAAAAAAAAATGTAGCTACCATTTTAGAAACACATTTGTAAGTTACACTGAACCAATGGCTGTATTACAGGTTACCTGCAAAAATATCAATGCAAGTTTTAAATTCAGAGGTATGAGAATCTCTGTAACACATTCTTCACAAGCAAAAATAGTGAAAATGCAAGCAACTCTAGAGGTGGTAGTGTGTAACAAATCTGCAATTGCTGGTGTTGTAAAAATGAAAGTTATGAACTCATCACAATGATAGATCTGTGTTGTCTATTTCCATCTTTTGTCAATGTACAGGCTTCTGATCAAATCTCAGATCTGACTTTAGTCACTTCTAAGCTTCATATCCGATGCTCAGGCTCCTCCCCCTACCCCTAATCACCATGCAGACAGCAAACTATATCAGATCAAGTTTGTCAGCCCAAAACAGAAATTTCCATTTGCTCTTGTACATTTTCCTAGTAGAGGGTGTCTGGGAAGAGGGCAAAATGTGAACAACTAAAGATAAAAACATAGACTGTTAAATCATCATTGGAATTGAAGAAACTATGGGGTCAGTTTGATGGACTGAATACTTGGGAGAGGCGACCCTGTCTGGTGAGAAAGAAGATCTGGGTCCAAGCCCATTATCCATGGAGGGTGGACTACATGAGGCCAGAGGAAGGGAAACCACACTTGGAGAGGCCAGTAAGGGGCTATGAGGATGAATATGACCTTCATTGCAGATGCTTTCTGTAGAAACTTTGGAAGCAACGGCATCAAAGGAAAGGCATAAAAGAGTCCCAGGACCAAGGGTGCATTAGATCATCTCTGGGTTACTACCTTTCTCAGGGAATTAGAGTTAAAAACTTGTTGCATTTGATGTTGTGAGGAGAGGTGATGAGGTCGTAACAAGGTCAGCCCCAATGGCTAAAAATCCACTGTGTTACTTATGAATTGAGGGACCACTCATGAGGGAGTAGGACAGACCTGCTCAACCTGTCAGGATAATGGATTTCCCTAGGATATGCATAGCTGTTAGAAAGCGTCAAGAAGATATCATCTAATACCACACTTTCATGGCCTCTTGACACAATAGATAAGATCTGGTTCCTCTACGTTAATGTGTCAAAGAACTGTCATGTTGTCTGTCTAGACAGAAATCACACACAAGACAGTCTTTCACATATAATGTTCCACCCCAGTTGGAAAGTATCCATGGTCACTGCGGCTTCAGGGAAAGGAAGAATGAAAATGTATCCCTATAGAACATATTGAAATTCTAGCCACCATTACATGCGTGCTTAGCAAACGTCTGTTAGTGATACTCAAAAGGACATGGGCCGTTTCCTGAGTGACCACTGAACTGCCAGAGGCCACTGAAATACCCGCATGTAGAATCTGGCTAAGGGGATTAGTGTGAAGAGGCTGCCATGGGGCCCAGACAGCAAATAATTAGTTTCGCTGGTGGATTCTGGTGGGATAAGACTTCCTGGACTTGTCTGTGGGAGCTTTGCTATCTGAAGTTTTGTATCCTAAGTGCTCTAATGAACTCCAGTGAATGAACTGGGTGTAGCTCAGGATTTTATTAGATTCAATTAAATCCGCAAGTCTGTCCACAAGGAAATCACCAAATCTCTCCCAGAGACGTTCTGTGGATCAAAGAAAATCTATTGATTCACAGGTTGTTACCCTACAGTCCTTATCCAGCGCCTCTGTGAATCAATAGATTTTCTTTGATCCACAGAAGGTCTTTGGGAGAGATTTGATTTTCTTTGACTAGAAATAAGCAATATCGCCAAGTAATTAAGCACTCTCTCAGAAAAAGTAGATGAGGTATAAAAATGTTCCCCAAATCTATCCAACTCACATGATTATCTATTTGGTTGATGGACAGAGATACGTTTTTCTGCAAGTTCCTTCTTTGTGACTGCTGCCACTACCATGGAATCTACTGCAGGTCCCTTGCTCCAATGGAAATGGTCTTTGCGAGCAGCCAAAAATGTGTTAGGCTGCTTGGGAACAGACTCAGCTGTATCTGACTCCTTCCATGCCCAATAGGAGATCAGATCTACCATCTCATCAGTCGAGGAAAAGTACCCAAGAAGTACAAGAACCAGAACCGAAAGCCTCAAGTCTTTAAGAAAAGGCACTTGGAAGGACCAATTATCTTTCTGTCTGAGAACTTCGAGAATCTCTCTGAATGAGATGTCCACAATGGGGGAGCTGGGAGAATTTTCTCCCTCTGAGTCAGTGAGGTGGGCAGGGGATTCCTTAGCGGAATCCAAGTGTCTCCTTTTGCACCTGAGCTTCCTGTATACCTCTTCTGTGGGTTATTCAGGAGAGGACTCAGAAGCTGACAGTCTCTCCCAGGAAAACTGACTCAAGGATCTTGGAAACGGACTGTCCCAACGGGACAAGTAGAGTAGGCTGCAGACCCTTGAAAATCCTATGGGGAATGGTTAGTTCAGATTCTGAAAAGGCAGACTTCTGTCTAGGGTGCAAGAATACTCTCTTGAAAGCCTCAAATGCCAAGCTCAACACAGATCAGGGGCACCTCGCTGAAGGAGCTTAAACTCCAGACAATGGCTCATCCCTAGATACCATTTGGCAGGGACCCGAGGCTTATGTTAGAGCCAAAATTTCAACTGTCAAAGCTCTTAAAGGAAGGAAAGAATCCAAAGACTTGGATCCGATCCTCCCCTGTCAGAGTCGACGCCTATGGTTCAGATCAGAGACTCTACTGGTCCGACAGAGTCTGAGCTAACTTCGTCAGATAAAATACAGTTGTGTAAAATCTTACCATAAATAGAAGTTATGTTCTTACCATAACGTTCCAGGTTAGTTGTCTTCTTCTTTCTTGCTGGATAAAAGCTTGAGAGTTGGTTCATATCCCACAATGCTAGGCGTGAATTACCTCAGATCTCGTTTGTGAGCTAGGCCCAGCTAAAAATACAACCAGGAATACTGGAAAATTTCCACCTCAAAAACAAGGGGAAGAGAAAGGGTGACCTAAGCCTGACTCTAGGAAATATGCACAGCAGAGCATATACCAAGAGGTAGAGGTCACAATCAAACTCCTCTAGGTCTGTCCAGGCCAGGGGAAGGAGGGAAGAAGACAACTAACATGGAACGCTATGGTAAGAACATAACTTCTATATGTTAAGTTGTCTATCTCATTCTTGCTGGATGGGACCGCCCCTAGCACCTTGTCCCGGTGGCCTAACGGAACAGACTCTTGAGAACAGTGGAACCAAAGTTAGCTCTATGCCTAGAAGCTAAATCCAACTTATAATGAGAAATGAAAGTGTGAGGAGTAGCCCAAGTCTGCACAAATGGTGTCAATAGGCAGTCTGTCTTGGAAGGCTATAGAAGTAGCCAAAGCTCTGGTGGAATGGGCTTTAGGTTTGTTAGGCAGCTTTTGGTGTCTAATTTCATAAACAAGGGAAATCAGAGATGTTAGCCATCTAGATAATGATACCTTTGAAACTGAAAGTCCTTTTCTGCCTTCTGCATAGGAGACAAACAGCTGGTCAGATTTTCTGAATTGTTTGGTTCTATCCAAATAGTACCTTAACTGACGATGAACATCTAGCCAATGCAATTTTGTTCAGACCTATTAGAATATTCTGGAAAAACACAGGAGGTCAATGCTTTGATTTAGGTTAGACGAGGCTATCTTAGGTAAAAAGGACGGGTTGGTAAGATACCCTGTCCTTATGGAACAACAGATAAGGAGGTCGACAGCTGAGTGCATGAAGTTCTGAAACTCTTCTAGCTGAAGTAATAGCTACCAGAAAGAGAGTCTTCCATGATAGCAATTTTAAAGAACAGGAGGCTGCAGGTTCGAAAGGGGGAAGAATCAAAGAACTAAGAACTAAATTTAGGTCCCAAAGAGGAGGAGGATTTCTTATAGGAGGTCTGAGAAGAAAAACTCCTTTCAAAAAAGCTTTGCAAAGCTTGTGGGACATTATGGCAGACTCTGAAATGCCCACATGAAAGTTAGAAATAGCTGCCAGTTGAACTTTAAGAGTAGAAGGAGATGAACCTGCATGGAAGAGTTCAGCTAGAAAATCAAGGACCATTTGGATGGAAGCATTGAAAGGATCTATGTCCCTTCCTTGAGCCCAATAGGCGAAACGTTTCCACTTACTCAAATAAATCTTTCTAGTGGAAGATTTATGGGAAGCTATCAAAATATCTCGAACAGAGTGAGATATTTGAGGAAGCCTGGCTAAGGTTGGAATTGGAGGAACCAAGCAGTGAGGTTCAGAGAGGGAGGGAGCGATGAAACTGACCCGACTGATGGATCAAAAGATCTGAACTAGGTCCAGATGCCAAGGTCGCCCAACAGAAAATGATGTAGAAAGGGGAACCAAACCTGTCGAGGCCAGTAAGGAGCAATGAGGATCAACGAGGCCTTCTGAGCGATAGCTTTCTGTATCACTTGAGAGATTAGTGGGAAGGAGGAAATGCATACAGAAGTCCCCGGGCCAAACGTGGACTAGAGCGCCTCTGCTGGGCTGACCTGGTAAAGGGAATAGGGTGAAATAATCTCTGCACTTGCTGTTTTGGGGAGTAGCAAAAGGTCGCAGCAAGGCTGACCCCACTTGAGAAAATTTCTCTCACAACAGAGTCTTTCAGAGACCACTCGTGAGGCATGAGGATAGCTCTGCTCAACTTGTCCGATTTGATTGGACTTCCGGGATGATCAGAAACGCTGAGAAGAAATCGCCCATTGCCACAGTCTGAGTGCTTCTCGACACAGGGGTAGGACCTGGTTCCGCCTTGTTTGTTGATATACCACACCACGGACATATTGTCCGCCTCCCAAGGGAAGAGAGTCTTGAAGGGCTTGCAATGCTAAAAGCACTGCTCTCATCTCTAGAACATTTATGTGCAAGTGGCATTCGCCTGGTTGCCAAGTGCCCTGGACAGTTCTGCCCTGATAATGCCCCCACCCGATCAGGGAGGCGTCCGCTGTCAGAGTAGCAACCGGAGGAAGGAACAAAGGGTCTTCCCAATAAGAGCTGAGGGAAGACATCCACCACAGAAGATGTTTTCTGCATGTTTGCGATCATAATGGTGTGGGACATCGGAAGTTGCTGGTATGACCATTGCGAAGAGCATCCATTGAAGGATTCTCATGTGGAATCTGGCTAATGGAAGCAGAGGCATGGCAGCCATAATCCCCAACACTTTCAGAACTAACCTGGCTTTGATTCTATTGCTGCTGAAGAGGAGCGAGACCAGTTTGTGTATGTCTGCTATTCTCTGATGTGTTAGTCTCAGACATGTTGACTGTGTCTAGATTTGCCTATGAAGGTAATAGTACAAAACAGACTTTTCGCATTTATTGAAATGCCTAACTTTTGACAAATGCGAAAGGTGTAGTCCCTGGCCATTAGAAGAAGATGCTTGGTGGGAGCTGTGAGGAGCCAGTCGTCCAAATATGGAAACACCTGGAATCCTTGCCGCCTCAGCTGAGAAGCTACCACCGCCATGCATTTGGTAAACACCCGGGCGGCAGTGGTGAGACCAAAGGGCAGGGCCCTGAATTGAAAATGACTGGTTCCCAGCCTGAAGCGGAGGAATCTTCTGGAGCGCCTGTTCATTTTATGTGATAGTACGATCCTGAAGGTCTATAGAGGACATCCAGTTTTTCTTTCCCAATAGGGGGCGGATGGACTCCAGCGTGCCCATCCGAAATGTTGTTTTCTTGACTGACTTGTTCAAGATACTGAGATCCAAAATTGGTCTCCAGTCCCCTGTTTTCTTTGGAACTAAAAGAACCTGGAGTAGATTCCGATCCTAGTTGGTCTGCTGGAACTGGTTGAATTGTTTTGCAAGCAGCTTTGAAATTTCCAAAGCTGCAAGATCCCTTTGAGCGGTGGAACATCTGGAAAGGATTTTTGATTGGTTTGGGATGCGAATGAAGGGAATGGAATAGCCTTCGAAATGATGGACTGTACCCACTTGTCTTGAGTCAGGGATAGCCAGGCTTCTGGGTACAGTGACAATCTTCCGACTGCCTCCGGGTGGACAGTCGGGCAACACCAGGGATGCTGAAAGGGCTTATCGGAAAAGGTTTCTCGATTGCCCTGGTTCTCCTCTGCCTCTATTATTGTTCCCTCCTCTGCCTCTGGAGGGGAACCGACTCTGTGCGCCAGGCAAATTCCCTTGAGACTGTTTGAACCACATTTTCCCACTTTTCTGGCCTTTGGGGTAAGGTCTAGAAGGAGTAGAAAACGGACTCTGACGGCAGATAGAGTTTTGCCATCCGTCACCTAGTCAAGGTTTCTTTCACTTGAGGACCAAAAAGAGATGATCCATCGAACGGGAGTTAGTGAAAGACGTTTAAAGGGGTCCGCAAAATTGCATAGTCGCATCCAGGCATGCCGGGCGTAAGCAACACCTGTCCCTGCCCTACTCGCTCCATCAGCCGCATATGAAAGGAGGCATGGAGGAGTTAGCTATCGAATTAAGGGTAGTCAGCTGGGTGTTCATTTTGTCCTGAAAATCTGCAGCTGTAGTATCCTTCAACATCTCACTCGCTTCCTTGATCAAGTCTCTGGAGACGGGTGAAATGGCATAGGTAGTTCAGAACGCATTGCAAAGGTCGCTGACGAGAACATCCGCTTCCCATACCTGCCCATAGACCTAGATTCTTTGTTAGGGGATGAACAGGCACTGAAGGATCAGCTAGTTCCTTCTTGGTGGCAGCAGCTACCACCATAGCATCCACAGAAACACCTTTGTGAGAAATTGTTTGTCAGTTGGTGCTGTTATAAATTTGGAAGGTCTCCTGGGGTAGGGTCCACTGAATCAGGAGCCGCCCAAGCCTTCTTTGCCACCACCTGCATGAGGGATCAAGGGGGGACACCCAGGAGGTGGAAGGGCGAGAGCCAAACGCCTCAAGATACACAGATTCATCCTCCAGGGTTAAGGGCTGGCCAATTTCCCTCTGTTTCAGGATCTCTAGAATGTCTAAAGAGACATCTTCAGACGGGAACCCTCGAATCCTCTAAATCTGTGTCAGAGGTGACAGACTCAGGTGAGTCTATGTGCTTCCTCTTACACTTTCTCTTCCTAGGGGGCTCCCCTGCCAATTCAGGGGAGGCCTCGGAAGAGGATGAGATCCCCACAGGGGATTCTTGAGGAGCTGGCTCTCTGCGGTCTGGGATGAGGGAGTGAGTCGACATAACCAAAGGCACCGAAGAGGGAGGGGCGGACGGAGCCGACTGTGGAGTCGAACAAGGCTCCAACACACTCTGCATGACCTCGAACGCACCCCTGTCTGGCAGATCCAGAGGTCCCCATTCCGAGAAGCTGAGAACCTCCCTCGGCACCGACAGAGATGGCTCCGAGGCCGATGTCAGAGCCGAACTCACCAGCGCACCAAGAGGGAGAGGGGGTCGGACAAGGGTCCGATGCCACTCACCCTCGGAGCCGACGAGGGAAGCCGGCCGAGATTCTTCAAAAGAAGAAATCGGAGCCAGCCGAAGACAATTGTATCGGCTCCGACACTACCACAGTCTCGGTCCCCGAACTCAAAGGAGTCGGAGGAGGAATATCTATAGGAATAAGTTGAGGCATCGACTGATGAGTCGGGCTCTGGAGCATTTGGGCCAGTGCCTCGGACTTTAAAAGTAGACTCACTACCCTCTGGAGGTCGTGATCTGAGAGCCTCGATGACCTGGAGGAGTGAGATCTGTGGCTCCGTTCAGACAGCAAGGGAGACGCTGGAGCCGAATGAACGGAGCCAAGGGACGGTGACCTCGATCTCTTTCTAGATGTCGGCTCCGATGGTCTGATCGGAGCCGATCCAGGAATTTAATGCCTCGCCCGCCGGAGCCGAGGGAACCACAGATACTGCAGTCAAGACTCATCGGCTCCAGCCGGAGCCGATGAAGCAGCAGGCACTCTGAAGCTGGAGCCGAGGTCTTGGAAGCCTTAGAAGGTTTCCGATGTAACAGAAAGGGAACCTTCAGGCTTAAGCAAACCCTTAATATGAGTTTGTTTCTTCCTGCAGGACTCTAGGGCTGAAGCCATGGCATACAGCACAAGAGTCCGTCCCAGGCAACACACAAGAAGTGTGACCGCCTGTCAGAGACATTTTCTGACAGCACGAGTCACACTTCTTGAAGCCTGAGACCTTTGAATCCTTGGACATACTCAAGGAACCGAAGTGTAATCACACACAGAAACACACACACACAGATTACACTGATAGAAGTCTAAGTAGAATTATTTAAAACAAAACTTCTGAAAGGTAAGTTAAGTTAAATATTCCTTAACCAAAACACATACACACCTTAAGGGAGGGATGGAAGGGCCCGGAAAGAACTTATTAGTTCTTGAGAAAAAGGCTGGATAAAAGGTAGAACGGAGAATATCCACTACACTAAGGGTAAAAAAGAAATAAACTAAGCTACTGTAAGTTTAAAGTTATTAAACTAATCTAACTTTGACTAACCTGGAGCCGGTAGAAAAACACCTCGATCGCTGTAGCGGCAAACGAGATCTGAGGTAATTCACGCATAGCATTGTGGGATACAGGGGCAGCCTCGAGCCGGTGGAACCAACTCTCGAGCTTTTAGAGAACCCATCCAGCAAGAATGAAGGCGAGATAGACAACTTAACATCAGTAGATGCCCTATCTTTACTGTTGCAGTATTCTTTACCACAAGGATGTCCTGCCTAGAGCAGTATGACATTTGTTCAGTTGCCCAAAGCCTTGTGATCTTGTATGCACCATATGTCACACATGTGCTCCCCGCCCAGGGCAGAGGACATAAAAGTGATGTATGGACACAGTTACACAAAACTGAATTGCCCAAGTACAGAACAGTCTCCACAGGACAAAGAAAACCATGCACATCCAGAAGAAGAAAGTGCAGAAGAAAAAGGGGAGACCCTCAGCAAGAAGGGAATCCAAAACAAAAAAAAAAAAACAAGAACAAACAAGAGGGGGTTGGAGGGAGGGAGTGAATACTGCAAGAATGAAGAGAAGGACATCTACTGTTATGGTACGATGTTAGACAACTGTACCATGTTCTTTTACATCACTGTTGCAGGATAAGAAGAGACGTTCAAAAAAACAGAGTGGGAGGTGAAAGGCTGAGAATAGCCTTCAACAAATGCATACATAGTGGTTATAGTAAAATCTATTCTGGCCCTAGAAATCATGTCCAACTTATAATGCTTAATAAAGGTATGCACTAAAGACCAAGAAGCAGCTTCAAGGATGGAATTTGTGTCCAACCCCTTGAAGAAAGAACCAGAAGAGGCAGCAGCCCTAGTTGAATGAGCTCTAACAGAAGTAGACATAGATTTGCTATGAAAAAACAAGTAAAAGAAATGGCCTTAGATATCCAGGAGGAGATGGTTTGCTTAAAAACAGCCAAATACAATGCCCTGGAATGAAAGGAAACAAAAAGCTGGTTAGACTTGCAAATGGCCTTAGTTTTATCCAAACAATACCCAAACTGACTGTGCAAATCCAAGGTATGCAAGACCCTCTCACTAGCAGACTGAGGAGAAGGGAAAAAGAAAGGGAGTTGTACCGACTAATTCAAGGACAACTAATTTAATTCCTTGACCATAAAAGAATGATTAGTACAAAGGGACATTCTGTCCCTGTTAAAAAAATAAATAAATAAAATAAAGGGAGGAACGGCCGTAAGGGCCTGGAGCTCAGAAACCCTCAAAGTAGAAGAGCCAACAACAGAACAGTCTTCCAGGTACAATGAGCTAAAGAAGCAGAATCTGCAGGCTCAAAAGGAACCACAGTCCATTTCGTCAAAACAAAATTAAGGTCCCAAGGAGGAAGAACAGGTCTCCTTGGAGGCCTAAGATGCAGGACACCTTTAAGAAATTGACCTCAAAACGAGAAGCCAAGGGAGGATTCAAGGCCAAACAAGCAGAAATGGCTGACAAATGGGCCTTCACAGAAGGATAGGCCAAGCTACACTGGAGCAACTCACACAAATAGGAAAGGACCAAAGGGACCCCAATGAAACAGGGTCCTGGTTATGAGCATGGCACCAGACAGAAAATCTTTTTCATTTGGACATATACGATTTTTTAGTTGAGGGTTTCTTTGCCTCCAGTAAAACCCTGAACATGTCCTCAGAAAAAAGGTGCCTTGAAAGAGATCAAAACTATCATGCACAGTGTCAGTTAAAGAGTGGATAAGTGAGGATGGATGACAGATCCCTTTGTCTTGTGTGAGGAGATCCAACCGGTGAGGTACCTTGCGATGACTGCCCCTGGCCAAATGCATTAAGAGGGGGAACCAGTGCTGTCTTGGACAAGAGGGAGTCACTAGCAAGATTTCTGGGGAGTCCAGCTGAATCTTCTGCAGGACTTTTGGAAGCAGAGGAAGAGGAGGGAAAGCATAAAGAAACACCCCTTCCAAGGAAAGGAGAGGGCATCCTTCTTCCATGCCAGATGGCATGGCACTCTGGAACAGAAGAGAGGGAGCTGCCTGTTCAGAGGGGAGGCAAAAAGAACTGATGAATACCCTACTGATTGATGACGTCCACAAACATGTCCCTGTGAAGCATCCATTCACAAGATTGTGCTCTGAAAGAATGCAGACTGCCTGAAGAGTTAACTGATAACTGAGAACAACTTCCCAAGCCTGAAGAGCCATCCTGCAAAGGAGATACGATTTTTTTGCCTCCCTGCTTGTTGACATAGCACATCACTGTCATGTTGACTGTACACACCTTCAAGGGGCCTGGAGAGAACATGGGGTGAAAAGCTTGAAGGGACAGAATCAGAGCTCTCATTTCTTTGATGTTGATATGGTCTGACTTTCAGTAAGGGGGCCAGAGACCCTGAACTTTCACATGAAGTCCCCCACCTCATGTCTAAGGCATCAGCGAACAGTTCTTGAGAAGGGAATGCAGACTGAAAGGGCCGGCCTGGGTTAAGAGCAAACTGTTGAATTCACCACTCAAAATCCTTTTTTAGACAAGGAAGGAGAGGTACACTGAAATCCAGAGGGTGGTAATGCTGCAGCCAAACCAACTTGAGATTCCATTGAACCTTCCTCATATGCAGTCCGACAAGAAGGAGCACTAGAATAGAAAATACCATGAATCCCATCGCCTGGACAAACCCTCTGGCTGGAATGGCAGTCAGAGGAATAAAAGACTGAAGGAAGGCCGTCAATGGCAAAAATTCTGGAGGAGAAAGAGAAGTCAATATTGGCACAATCTGAATCCTGCATTCCAGATACACATGATCCTGAGAGGGAGTCAGGACAGACTTTTGGAAGTTGACAGTGAAAACCAGACTCTGAAGAAGAGAGATGTGAACTCCAGATCCTGCAAGAGGCGAGTGAGAGAAAGTGCCTGAAGCAACAGGTCATCTAGATAACAAAAACTCTGAATGCTTTGAAGCCTGCAGAAAGTAATCACGGGAGCTAGACATTTTGTGAATACCATTCAGGCAGTAGAGAGGCCAAAGAGCAAAGCAGACAACTGAGAATGAGAACAAGAAACAGATAAATGTAAAAACTTCCCAAAAAGAGGGTGAATGGGGATATGAAGCTAAGCATCCTTCAGATCCAAAGATACCAGAAAAGATTGGGGTAGTAAAAGAGAAACAAGGTTTGAAGAGAAATTATCCAAAAAGAGGGGACCTTAAGAAAGGAGAGATCCAGAATAGATCTCCAAGTGCCCTTCTTTTGAAGAACCAGGAATATCCTAGAGTAAAAACCCTTTCCCATTTGGGAAGGGGGAACAGGCTGAATGGATCCTTGGATCTCCAGGGACCCTAGGACCTCCTGGAAATGAGGAAGCTGCTATAGAGGAGGTTGAGGAATCCCTGAAAACGGAGGGAGTGACTTACACACTGTGAAGCAACCCTGACAGATAGTAGAAAGAACCCAAGAGTCTGAAGAGATGAGAAGACAAAGGGAAAGCTGAAGGGACAAAGAAACCTGGTTTACAAGTGTGTGTGTGCGTGTGTGCGTGTGTGTGTGTGTGTGTGTGTGTGCGTGTGTGTGTGTGTGTGTGTGTGTGTGTGTGTGTGTGTGTGTGTCTGGGCAAACTGTCAAAGAGAAGCAGACTTGTCAGATAAAGGAGGCTTCTGGGCCACAGAAGTCTGAGAAGCCTCAGCAGAGGAGGCTCGCCTACCACCTTTCCTGCCCATGGAGGACTGGTGGGGTTGCCTGTGGACAAAAGCAGATTTAGAGGGGTAATTCCTCTGGAACTTAGGGATAGGAGAGAAAAAAATGTTTAATGTCCTGCAAAGCTTTGCCTTTCTCTTGAACAGACAAACAGGTCAGCAGCAGCATTCCCAAAAAGATGTTCATTATCCAAAGCAGCATCCAACAACTTGGCCTTAATGTCCTCGGGCAAGACTGGAGATGAAGCCAAGAATAACGCCTCATGACAGACCCAACAGCCACAGCCCTGGAAGAGGCATCAGCAGCATCATAGCTACCTTGACAGAATGGTGAGACATTTGAGAAATAGAACCTAAAACAGATACGGCAGATGATTTGCCTTCAGAATCAGGGAGGTCAGAAATAACCTAACAAGCCTGGACAATCAAGGCCAGAGCATACCTGGTCATGTGGGTCTAAAAATGAGTAGCCCTAAAGACCATAGTAGAAGCAGTCTAAATAATCTTACCAGTCCTCTCCATTGCCCTACTATCCTTATCAGACAGCAAAAGTTTGGAAGAGGACAAAAGCTTAGAAGGTTTGTCAGAAGAAACCGATACCATAGCAGGATCAGCAGAAGGACACAAATAAAAATTGAATAAAAATTGACAATCCGAAGGGACATTACAGACCCTATCAGGTTTCTTAGGAGCAGGAGGAAGCAGCAATGAAAGTGTCTAACAAGGCAGCCAACAATCTAGGACCTGCAGATGGTTTGGGAATATCCGCCTGAAGCAACTCATAATGTTCAATCAACCAAAACGTGCAAAAAAGTCCAAAAGTACACCAATAAACTTAAAACTGGACCTCATAAGGTTAAATGAAATCATAAATGAGTAGTTCAGACACATCAGCCCACATCTGAGGAAGTTTTTGAAACAAAAACGTAATTATTTGGTGAGTTAATGTTTTGCGTGTTTATGTCATTGATTTGGTTCTATATTAAATTGAGTGTACCCGACTGTCTGCTAGCTTCATTGTGCACCTTCTGAGATCCAGTTTTAAGTTTAACTCATAATGTCTCCTCTGAATATAACTTGAGAAGAAATCGACTTAAATTATTCTATCATAGCAATTGTGTCCCCAAAGGACAGTTCCTCAAAATGAAACTCAGAGTTAACAGACTCCTCCTCATCAGAACCATAAGCCAAAGGTGAAGGCATCTGTGAACAATAGGAAAAGGACCCTTCATCAGACTCTGAATCCTCATCCAAGGAATCCACTTCCCTAGGCTGTTTGGAAGGGGTAGAGATCCAAGGAGAATTAGCCACCAAAACCCCTTGAGGAGGCTTCAGGGCCATCAAGAGAAAAAACAAGCCCAAAGTAAGCTACTGCCATTCTCTTTGAAGAACCTTAGGATGGACTGAAATATACTTCACCTTCTGTCTTTTCTTGGAAGGGACATCAGCCCTAACAACTACCAAAGGTTCCAACCCTTGGTGAGATTCAATAAGAGTACCAGAACCTCCTCTCTGACCAATATCTGCGGAATCCCTCTACAACCCTCCAAGATAATCAACTGTGGTTCTCCCTTGACGTCTGAAGCAGACACCTGCAAAACCTCAGAGGAAGTGTGAAAAGACTGATCTATGCCGGCCTCCGAGTCAAGGCAAAGACATCTGATGTAGATGTTGAATGGCCTACACAGCTATTACCCACTTCTATTGGGATGTCTGGTGGAGGCAGGACAGCTAAAGAATCCGGCTGAGACTTCTTGGTCTTCTTCTTACCTAGTGGCAGTATCTCTGGGTTAATGGATTCTGCCATGCTACCCTGGGCAAACTGTTTAAGCAGTCGGTTTTCAAAACAAATAGCTAAGGAAGACAAACACCTGAGTGTCTTAGGCATGAACGCCTTACAGATATTACAAGAGGTATGGTTGTGGGAAGCATCCAAACAAAAGAGACACTGTTCATGATGATCCTTATGGGGAATCTACCTCCCATACTTACATTTTCCCTTCTTGGATGATATGAACTCCAGGTAAGCAAAAAAAAAAAAAAAAAAAAAAAACCCAAAGGGACACTTACCTGATGGCTAGGTATTTAGTACAGCTACGAGGCTTTCAGACCAAGGAGTGAAAATGGTGTTTGGACTCGCTGCAAAGAACTTCTGGGTAATTGCATCAGTACAAGATGTTTACACCCTACATTCTCTGCGAGGATCGTATGCGTAATGTACAGTGCATACAAGATTATAAGGCTTTGGGATACTAGCCGAACCTTGGGTACCCTACGTGGGAGATCCTTATAGTAAAGACTACTGCAGCAGCGATACAGAAGGACATCTCATCTGAGTCGAGGAAGTATGAATTTCAGGGTCCGATGCAGATCTGCCCTGGGCAAGAGTCTAATCCATGGGTTATGATTTGAGAGGCTGGATTAGAGAAGGAGCTATTAAAAAGTGAGGGGAAGAAACAGTTCCTCTGGATAAAACAGTGGCAGGAGCAGGAAGAACCTCCAGTTGAATATGGGTCCAAAGGAATCTCCTCATCCTGTCCATGTCAGCTTCAGTGAGGCTCCAAGTAGACCTAGCTGCCCTAAGAGAAGGAGAGGTGGGTGGTGAAGACTGATAACGTCTGTCCTGTAAGACTGCAGGTCAGAACCTACGGGGAGATATGACCTAGGGAGAACCTAGGAGGTGTATGGGATCCAAAGACCATAGGGTCCAAAAAGAGCATTAGCTCCAAAGTTTAGAAATTTTAGGTGCCAGAGACGACAAAACTGTCAGATCCAGCAAAATTTTCTCAGAGGATTTTGAATTTTATTTTTCCTTGTCTGAATCCCTTTGTTTCTCTTTAGATTTGTCAGACACCTTTTTCAATGAAGGAGAGGGGAAAAGAAGCAACAGTATCAGACTTCCCAGATGCAGAAGTGGGGTTTTCTCCTGTACAAGGCTGAAGAAGCTGCTTCAAAATAAGTTTGTTTCTTCTTTCAGTTATGGGCCACTGACCAAAAGTCTTGCAGCTGAAGCAAGATATTCAAATGTGAAGGCCCAAACAGTATGCACACTTTTGTGCGTATCTAAATTTGGAAGCTTGTGTAAGCAAGTTATGCACTTTTTAAAACCTGAAGGCTTATTATCTGCCATCCTAGATTAGAACAAAAAAAAGGTTAACAACACTTACAAAAAAATTCCCCTTTACAAATAAGAAGTTTAAGAAATCATCCTAAAGAATTCTTTTTTTTTTTTTTTTTTGACAAGCCCTCAGGAGCAAGAAGCAAGAAAATACAGTTGTGTAAGATCTTACCATAACGGTAGATGTCCTTCTCTTCACTGCTCTTCACTGTTGCAGTATTCATTACAATAGGGATACCCTGCCAAGGGCGGCCCGATGTCCAGAAAGTATACCAAAGCCTTTAGCTAGTTTTAAGGTACGCCGTACATCACAAGTATGCTCCTTACACAGCATAGGGCATAAAGGTGCTGTCCAGACGTACCATCCTCAGAACTGACAGCCTCAGTAGGAACACCAGTCCATGGAGAAAAGAGGTAATCAGTGCATACAGAAGAGAAAATGGCCGTGGGGAAGAGGGAGGAAGTAAATATTGCAACAGTGATGAGAAGGACATCTATCATTATAGTAAGATCTTACACAACTATACTATGTCCTTCCATTTCACTCTTGCAGTATTCATTATAATAGGGAAAGTGCCAAAGCTCAGGACAAGAGAGGGAGGAGGAAGACATGAAGGATGGCCCTAGCAAAACCAGCTCAAGCTCTGGAAATTCCATCTAACTTGTAGTGCTTGGTAAATGTATGCACAGAAGTGCAGGTAGCTGCCTCAAGAATAGATTTAATATCCAAACCCTTGAAAAAAGCACCAGAAGAAGTCACAGCTCAAGTAGAATGAGCATTAACAGAAGGAGGGCTCTTACCATGAAAGAAACAAAATGAAATGGCCTTAGAAATCCAAGAAGAAATAGTTTGCTTGAACACAGCCAATCCCATGTACCTAGGCTGAAAAGAAACAAAGAGCTGATCAGATTTACAAAAAGTCTTAGTCTTATCTAAATAAAATCAGAGTTGTCTATAACATCCAATGTGCAGAGCACCTTCTCACTGGCAGACTGAAGAGATGGGAAAAAAGTGGGCAAATGAATAGACTGGTTAAGAGACAACTCATTCACCAGCTTGGAGATAAAGAAGGATTAGTACAAAGGGACACCCTGTCTTTATGAAACACCAAAAAAGCAGAATAAGCCATAAGGGCTTGAAGCTAAGACAGCTGAATGGCAGAAGTAAGGGCTAAAAGAAGAACAGTATTCCAAGAGCAATGTTGCAAGGAAGCTGAAGCTGCAGGCTTAAAAGGAGCCTGGGTCATTTTTTTCTAAAAACTAAGATCTCAGGGAGGAGGAACAGGCTTCCTGGGAGGCCTAATATGTAGGAAGCCTTTAAGGAATTGCTTAGCATCAAATCAAGAAGCTAAAGGAGATGATAAAGGCAGACAAGCAGAAATCGTTGATAAGTGGGCCTTAACAGAAGAATAAACCAACCCAGCACTGAGCAGTTCACAAAGATGAGAGAACCAAAAGAACATCCACAGAAAGTGGATCCAGGTTATGAAAAAGACACAAAACAGAAAATCTCTTCCATTTGGAAAAGTAGGATTTCCTGTCCATCTGCAGGACCCTAAACATGTCCTCAGAAAAAAAAAGTGTCTGTGTGGAATCAAAATCCTACCATCCACACTGTCTTTTGCAGAGTGGACAGGTGGAGATGGATGAGAGATCTCTTGTTTTCTGTGAGTAGGTCCACCCTGGAAGGCAACTTGTGTTGACTGCCCTTGGGTAAATGCAGAAGAACAGTGAACTAATGATGTCTCGGCCAAAAGGGAGTCACTAACAAGATTTTAGGAACATCCTGTTCTATTCTGAACAGGGCTTTTGCAATGAGGGGAAGGGGAAGGAAAGCATAAAGAAACATCCCCTTCCAAGAAAAAAAGAGCAGGTGTCCACCTTCCAAACCAGAGGACTTGGGACTCTGGCACAAAACAGAGGAAGTTTTTTGTTCATAGGGGGAGGCAAAAAGATCCACTTGAGGAGTACCCGAATGGTGGACAATGTCCAGAAACACATTCCTGTGAAGGATCCATTCATGGGATTGAGTTATGGACCTGCTCAGAAAGTCTGCCACAATGTTTTGACTTGAGGGAATGTAAACTGCCTGAAGTGTCACTTGATACTGAATAGCTAGTCCCCAGACTAGGAGTGCCAACGAACAAATATAATAAGACATTGTTCCCAGTTTGTTGACATACCACATCACTTTTGTATTGTCTCTAAACACCTTGAGAGGTTCTGGGGAGAAGAGAGGAGAGGACGGAAGGCTTGAAGATCCAGCAGAAGATATATCATCTCCCTGACGTTAATGTGGCCTTTCTGCTGATGAGGCAACCAGATTCCCTGCACCTTTAGGGAGCTGAAAGCTGCTACCCATCCCATGTCTTAAGCATCTGTGAACAGCTCCTGAGAGGGAAGAAGAGGATGAAAGGGAAGCCCTGGATTGAGAGTCAACTGCTGATTCCACCACTGAAGTTCCTGCTTGAGACATGAACCCCCAGATGCTCAGAAGCTCCCTGGTTGTTACTGCAGCCAGAGCAAGAAGAGACTGAAAAAAGGGAAATGAGATAATGGAGAGGTTTCAGATATTACCTTATGGGACACTTTAAAGGTAGTCTAACATGGTAAAATCAAAAGTTGGTATATAAATAAAAGGAAAGAACGGTATAAAAAACTGGTAGACAAACAAAAAGAAATTGATGAACTACAAGTAAAACTTACGTCAAATGACAAATCTGCATTAACTGACATGTGTAAACTGAACAAGGAATATCAGGATATCAAGCAACATAAAATATCAATAAATATGGAAAAAATCAGATTACAATCCTACTCAATTAATCCCAAGAGTATGCACAGGATTGTGATTAGATCTAAATATTTAAATGAGAAAAGTCATATAAAAGAAATAATATACACTAGAAATAATCAGACTCTCAAACCATTACAAGAATATTAATAATAATAACTCGTCTACAAATGATAACAAAAGTATAGACAACTCTTTTGCTAATAATATTCAAAATAAACTATCCAAACACCATATTAATAACACAGATAAACCCTTATCCTTTAAAGAATTAAAAGAACAAATAAAAATCTTAAGATAAAAAAGGCACCAGGGCTGGACGGTCTAATTCCAGAATTTTACAGACGCTTACCTGATAACACTGTGAAAATCTTACTCAATGCATTCCAAGTTAAAACTACAGCAAACATCCCTCCCTCATGGAAATATTCCATCATCTCTCCCATCTTAAAACCAAATAAAGAGACCAACCTTTGCACATCATACAGGCCAATTTATTTGCTTAACATTTACTACAAGATATTCACGTCTATCTTAGCAGACAGATTAAATAATATTCTTTCAATATTAATTCATGAAGACCAAACTGGTTTTATCAAAAACAGAAAGGTACAAGACAATGTAATTAGATTATTGTCCTTAATAGACTAGGCAAACAAGAAAAAAAAGCTTTCTATTTTAAGCCTTGATATAGATAAAGCTTTTGACTCCCTAAGTTGAGCATATCTGTTTAAAGCTCTGCAAAATACAATTTCTCCCCAAACTTTATAGAATTAATTAAAAAGCTACATGAAAATTCCATCGCCTATGTAAAGATTGGATCTTATCTATCTAGCCCATTCGAAATATTAAGAGGTACTAAACAGGGGTGTCCCCTCTCCCCATTACTCTTTGCCTTGGATATTGAGCCTCTTGCAAATTATGTTAGAAATAATGACAGCGTTAAAGGATATAAAGTGTCAGCCAAATTATCTCCCAAGATACAACTGTTTGATGACCTACTGAAAACTTCTAATGATACTGAAAATTCAATAGATCACCTATTACATAATCTAGACTTCATTGCAAACATCTCTGGTCTAAAATTCAATCACAACAAAACTCAGGCACTTCTAATGAATAAAATGTTACTATAAAACTTAGATCAAAAAGAGACAAACTGGAAGGGCATGCATCTTAAATATCTAGGTATCATTATTGAATATAATTATAAAAAAATCACTCGCATCTAATTACCAACAACTTATAAACTCAATTATTAGTCTAATACACAGGTGAAACAGACTCTTCTTCACATTTGAAGACAGATTAACTTTAATCAAAACAATACTGTTACCTAAAATCTTATTCATTGGCCAAGCTCTAATAATTCACCCACCTGTCAAAATTAAACAGAAAATTAATAAACTATTACTTAACTTCCTTTGGTATCCCAAAAAAACAAGATTTTTTCTTCTCTGGCACACCATAAGCTGGGATGAAGGCAGTACAGGGTTTCCAAATATTGATTTTTATTTAAACTCCACATTTCTTAACATAGTGTTGCTTTGGAATAATACTTCTTATACATCATATTGGAAATCAGTACATGAAACCTTACTTCTTAATAGTAATAGGACATTGCTTGAACCATATACTCAAACACATACAAACATCTTTATATGGATTTTAAAAATATACATTTAAAGTGAAAGGTCAAAACTTGTTCTCACACCTCTTATAAACCAAATATTGCTGCTGTTTAAAAAGCTTATGTTTTCTAATCAATTAAG
Source organism: Protopterus annectens (assembly GCF_019279795.1). Classification (NCBI taxonomy): domain Eukaryota; kingdom Metazoa; phylum Chordata; order Ceratodontiformes; family Protopteridae; genus Protopterus; species Protopterus annectens. Next base: position 73,496,105 of record NC_056733.1, on the reverse strand, counting down.
AATTTATTAATTATATTTTCTAATGCTTACACAAACAAATGTTGGACATCTTTTGATACTCAAAAAATCTTAGAATTTAAGAAGGGTGACCTATTATATTGGAATCAATTTCTCTCAGCTAATAAAATAAGTTCTGCAGACTATTTGATCAGCAGATACAGTTTGCAAAATTGCAACTGGCTGGACATCCATACTTGTAAGTATTTTATACATACTAAGCTCATACCCTTATTAGAGGCATACAATAAGAGTAACTTAAAAATCTTGGCTTTTATCTCAACAATTATTAATAGCTCACCCAAGAATACTTCATACATATCTGTTATTTATAAAATTTTCAGAAATGATTTTAGCAAAACAGATGTTTCTTTTTGGAATTATTCAAGTGAAGTTAATAGACAAGTATTCTCAGACAAAGATAAAAAAACTTTGTTTACAGTCAGTGAAGGAATTCACACCTTCCCTGTTCTGGCGTGTATACACATGGAAATTTTTACATAGATGTTGTTTCACTCCACATAGACTAGCAATAATGTACAAGAAAGTTGAAATTAAATGCTGGAGATGTGGACACCCTGATGCTGACTGGATACATATGGTTGTTAATTGCAAAACACGTTCCCTATTTTGGTTAGACTTCAAATATCTTTGTAGAGTTCTATGGAATGACAGCTGTACGATTCCCTTATCCTTTTCAATGTTCCTGAAGTCATTCCTAAAAATAAACATTTTACTATGGTCTATATTCTCTATAGCAAGGAAAATTGTTATTAAAAATTGGAAATCCCAATCTACTCCTGTCTTTAAAGTTGAGTTTATACATTTTGTGAAATACATTTGTAAGAATGAGATTGCTACTATAAAAGCAAGGACTAATAATGCAACCCATCATTTAATTACTTAGACAAAATTGTCTAAATCTGTTAGAGAAATATTAAGTGTTCTCCTATGCATATTGCTTTTTTACTTATGGACATTGTATATAGTTTTTTTTTATTGTTACTATACTGTTAAGTTATTGTGTTATAAAATGAATAAAAACATTTTGGAAAAAAAAGGGAAATGAGAGTTAGGGGCATTGGGAGGAGGCAGGGATGCCAGCATAGGAAGAGTTTGGATTCTGCACCCCAAAAAGACATGCTCCTGAGAAGGTGTCAGAATGGATGTTTTGAAATTTATAGTTAACCTCAGGCTGCGCTGAAGGGAGACGGCAAAATGAAGATTTTGCAACAAAGTCCCTGGACAGAATGCCTGAAACAGGTCGTCCCAAGTTGGGAAAGACTTAGATCCTCCTTAGCCTGCAAAAAGTAATCACAGGAGCAATATGTTTGGTGAACACCCTTGGGGCAGTAGAAAGGCCAAAGGGCAAAACAGAGAACTGAAAATACCAGAAAGCAACAGAGAAACGTAAAAACTTCTTGAAAAGTGGATGAATCGGGATATGAAGATAAGCATCCTTGTAATCCAGAGACACCAGATAAGCCTGAGGAAGTAGGTGAGGAAACAAAGTCTGAAGAGACAACATTCAAAAAGCGTGGACCTTCAGAAAAGCATTTAGATGACAGAGGTCCAGAATAGGTCTCCAAGTGCCCTCTCTCCTGGGTACCAAAACCATTCTGGAGTAAAACCTCCTTCCCCCTTTGGGAAACAGGAACTTCATGAATAGTTCCCTGGGTCAAGAGATCCAGACGTACCCCTGAGGAATGCCCATAAAAAGGAGAAGAGATTTCCAGACCATGAAATAACATATGCAGATAATTGACAGAATCCAGGAATCCTGAGTAATTTTTAACCAAATAGGAACAAAAAGGGAAAGATGGAGAAAGAAGAATGTTGTTGAGAAGAACAGGATAGTCAGACAGCACCTGGTTTGTCAGGAAAAGGAACCTTCTGTGGCACAGATGCCTGGGTAGCTTTAGCAGGAGGAGCATGCTTCCTACCCTTCTTAACCTTGAGGGGAGGGTGACACTGCCTTTGAACAAAGGCTGGCTTATTGGGATAACTTCTCCAAAATTTAGGCGCAGGAGAAACAAAAACATGTTTAAGTTCCTGCAAGGCCTTGGCTTTATCCTGAAGAGACTTAGATCAGCAGCAGCTTCACCAAACAAGTGTTTGTTGTCCAGAGGAGCATCCATCAACTTAGCCTTAATATCATCAGGCAGAGGTCAAAGCCAGGAACATCTCCTCATCATAGATCCAAAGGCAGCTGCCCTTGAAGAAGCATTTGCTGCATCATAACTACACTTAATGAAATGGCGAGCCACCTGGGATGAAGTCCTTAATAGGGAAAGAGCAGAAGTCTTCCCATCAGAGTCTGGGAGATTAGAAATTACCTTACAGGCCTGGGAAAGAAGAACAAAAACGTATTTGAACATATGGGTCTGATAATTGACAGCCCTAAAAGCTAAGGTAGCAGAGGTATAAACCTTCTTATTTAGACTTTCCATAATATTGCTGTCTTTATCAGAAGGAAGTAACTTAGTAGAAGGCAGCAACTGATATAGCTTGTCAGATGGCACGGGCACCACAGAAGGGTCAGCAGAAGGACACCTATATAGAAGTTTACAGTCCTTAGACACCCTATACAACCTATCAGGTTTCTTGGGGGCAGGGGGCTGGGAATCGGGAACCTCAGATGCAGTAGAAAAGGCATCCAACAAATCAGCCAAAACAGGAGGAACAAGCAGAAGGTCTAGGAGAGTCCATTTGCTGTACCCCAGAAACCTGGGCACAATCCCATTTAAAAAATGCCATCATTCTAGAGATTGTGCCCCAAAACAAATTTCCTCAAAAGGAGTGTCAGAAAGTACAGTTGTGTACACTTACCATAAATGTAGATGTTCAAGTGTATTCACTATTGCAGTCATTACACTTGAGTTATCCTGCTGGCAGGCTACCCTCAATCGGCCTGAATTCCAAAGTCTAGGTCCGGCATCGGTTGCTGACGCCTCTTCCCTGACGTCAGTGCGCCAGGGGTATAAAAGATGCAGCCGATGCCATTTTCTTCAGTTTTTCTTGCCCCAGATGTCAGGTGCCCCCAAAAGGGAAGGCTAAAAAATATGCCAATCAAACATGCATGCACCAAAATATGTTATACCTTCATCTACAAGCAAATACACCACATAGGCTGTACAGATTAGAGAAGTGCAGCTAAGTTCCAGCAAAAAGAGATGGGGGATGGTAGGTGGGTAACCTGGACTGCAACAGTGAATACACTCGAACATCTACATTTATGGTAAGTGTACACAACTGTATTATGTTCTTCGTGTTTCACTGTTGCAGTCATTATACTTGGGTTGAATCCCAAAGCTATGGTTGGGAGGCTGGAGCTAAATAGCATTAGGAGTGGCTAGGAGGCCCTGCAGAACTGCAGTGGTAAAGCCTGCCCTGGATTTAGAGTAGAGTGGTAAATGATGGTGCTTTGTAAAGGTGTGCAATGAACTCCAGGTAGCAGCCTCTAAAATGTCTTTGGTTGGTACTCCCCTGAGGAAGGCTGCTGAAGTGGCTGCTGCTCTGGTAGAATGTGGCCTAATGCCCTTAGGCACTGGTTTGCCATGTTGTGAATAGCAGAAACGAATGCAGTGGCCTATCCACTTTGAAATAGTCTGCTTTGAGATAGCCTTTCCTTGTGATCCTGCAGCATATGCCACTAGTAGTTGCTCAGTCTTTCTGAAAGCTTTGGTTCTGTTCAAGTAGAAGCGTAGCTGTCTGTGTATGTCCAAATCTTTTTTCCCCATCTGTCTAATGCCCTAGAATCCCTGTCGGAGGGGGTAGGGTTTTTTGCAGTGGATGCCTTGACCCCTTTGGGACCCTGAAAAATAGGTTCTGGGTCAGCAGCAGGGTTTTTGAAAAGGAATTTATGAGAGTCAGGTACCCTGTAATACCTGTCCGGCTTAACAGGAGCTGGAGGTAAGGAGTCAGGGGTCAGACTGGACTCTGAAAATACATCATCTACAATGTCTAACACAGGCAGAATAGCTACGGGCCTGTGTTGTGGGAGTAAAAGGAAGTCCCTGAGCCTTTTCTTAGATTCAGAATAATCTTGGCTCTCCCAGTGGAAATGTTCCCTCATGGTATGCAAGGTTTCCCCAAAAGAGTAATCCTCAGGAGGAGAGGCTGAAGGGATAGATTCTTCAGCATCACAATCCTCATAGGGAGTATTCCTGATCAGAAGAGGAATCTGAAGAAATGGAAACCTGATCTGAAGATTCATATTCTGTCTCTTGCCTAGGCCTCTTATCAGGAGGGGGATGGGAACCCCTGATCAAAGTAATTAAGTCTTCGGCCATTTTGAGCATCTGTTTTTTGGGCATGGAGGCCTGACCATGAGGCTGTTGTGCTTGTTTCTTTGTCTTTAAAGATGCTTTAGTCTTTGCCTTTGTAGCTGGAGTCACTTTAATGTACAACTGAGTAGGTCTGAAAACACCCTCAGAAGCCGATGCCTGCTCAGCGGCTCCGGACCCATCTGACGGAATAGTTTCCGAAGGTCCAATACCTTGAGCTTCCAGCAGCCTAGGCGACTCCATGTGAGAGTCTATAGCGGCCTGCGGTTCCAAAGTAGCGGGTGTCAGGGGCTGCGAAAGCACCTCACTGAGAGCCGGCGACCCGGCGACTGGCTTAGAAGAAGCCTCGTCATTGGTTTTAGACCTCGGATGCCTGTCCTTTTCTTTTTCTTTGTGTTTCTTGTGAATTGCGGTAGTTGGTTGGCTATCCGACGGCATCGTGTAATTAAATCTTCTATCAAAATAGTGAAATGCAAAATTGTACCAGCGCTTTATAGTGCGCTTGTTAAATCTAGCACAAAACCAACAACAAGCAACGTCGTGGTCGGGGCCTAGGCAAGGAATACAGTAAGAATGAAAATCCTTATGAGGTATTTGCTTCCCACAAGAAATACAATTATTAACTTTTTCTGACATCGATCTGGAGCAAGAAAAAAGTTTTCCCCAATGGGGTACTTAGCTTTTAATGAAGACTTCGGATCTGAAATTCGAACACGAAAATCTCAGGAGTCGGCCGACCGGCACTTGCGAACTGCTTCTGCTTCAAGCATTGCGCGGCAAGAAAGACTGAAGAAAATGGCGTTGGCTGCATCTTTTATACCTCTGGTGCACAGACGTCAGGGAAGAGGCAACAGCAACCGACGCCAGACCTAGACTTTGGAATTCAGGCCGACTGAGGGTAGCCTGCCAGCAGGATAACCCAAGTGTAATGACTGCAACAGTGAAACACGAAGAACATCTAGTAGATTCCTCTTCCTCAGACCAATAGTCTAAAGGAGAGGGAATCTGAAATGAATGAACAAGGGATTCCTCATCTGAATCCACCTCCTCCTCATAGGAATCTTGTTCCATGGGTCTTTTAAGGAGAGTGGAGGACCATGGGAGAGCTGGAACAGAGACTCCCACCAGGAGGTTTCAAAGCCACCACAGCACTAAACAACCCCCTGAGTAGAATTCTGCCATTCACTCTATGGGTTCTTAGGAGCTGGAGAAATATGTTTAGTCTTTTGCTTTTTCTTCAAGGGGATGTCCACCTTATAAAACTCCTACCCTGGACAGCATTCAATAACAGTAGTCAGACATTCCTCCCTGACCAAAATCTGAGAAACACACCCTAGACCCCTCGGAAGTAATCAGCCACAGTCCCTCTTGAATGTCCGAGGCAGACATCTGAAAGGTCTCCAAGGACATGCTCATGGTTGGATCCATGCTGACCTCTGAAAAGGTAGTGGTGGAAGAATCCAACAGCACAGCCGGGTAATCCTCTGGGCTTTCACTCGCCTTGACAGAGAAGTCCAGCTTAGGCTGCACAGCAGTAGTATCAGACCTACACTTCTTCACACATGGCTGTCGCTCAGATAGGGAAGTTCATTCCATCGTGTCTTTAGCTAAAAGCTTAAGATGTTGATTCTTCAAACACAAGGTCAAAGAAGAAAGCAGACTACAGAGGGTCTTAGGAACAAACACCTAACAAACTGAATAGGACAAACAGTTGGGAAGCGCAGAAAAAATAAACACTGCTCATGATGGTCTTTATGGAGAATCTGTCTCCCACACTTGCATTTACCCTTCTTGGATGACATGAACCCCCCCCCAAGCAACAATACAAAAGAAAAAGATAAGATCAAAAAATACCAAATGAGGCAAGTACCTGAAATGGCTTGGTGAATCAGCACTGGAATGGGAATTCAGACTGACGATCAAGACATGACATTCAGACTGGCAGCAAAGAAGTATGGCATGCCTTAAAGCAGCCTAAAGGCTTTGGTATATTGGCTGGACATTGGGCTGCCTTTCGTAGGGGATCCCTATTGTAATAAATACTGCAACGGTGAAATGGAAGGACATCAAAAAAGAAAGACAGAAAGGGGAGAGAGAGACAATAAGCACAAAGTGCTAGTAGAGGGAGGGATTTACAACAGAAACAGAGTGAACGCCAAATAGAGAAATAAATTTATCTTTCCAAAGAAATCTCACTATGTGTTTTCTGTGCACCAAGATCTGTCAATCTCTTATGGTGGCAGATGATATATGTAGTAGCTCGCTCTCTACACAGGGATTATGGGTAGGGAAGAAGCCTGAGCACCAGAACAAAAACTTAGAAGTGGCAGTGGTCAGATCAGAGACCCATACAATGAGGAACGGATGGAAAAGACAACATCAGATTAATTTTATTTATTTTTATTATTTCAATTTTTTTTTTTCAAAATCAAAGTTTGTTGGTGTTCAGTCCTTAGCAGGGTTTTCATAACAATACTTAAGTAAAATGTATACATCACATCTCTAACAGTAACTATCAAACATGATTAAATATTCAAAAATTCCCATTGCTACAAGGAGATGGTCACCAAATTAATCACATCTGCAACTTTACTAGGTTTCAATTCTGCTAACAAACTATCAACATAACTGTTTTATGGACCTACTATGCAAACCTGCAGTAATAAAAATGTTCAGACTAAAAGAAAGGTAGCTTTACAAAATCTGGTCTGAACTATGCAGTGTTGAAAATCGAGGCCTAAAATGTCAACAAATAACCACTTTTCAGTCATTTGTTGAAAGAGACCATTAATAAATAAAGAAATGTAAGAACCATCTGAAACACTCACAAATTCAGTGTGAAATTGTGTAAAGGATGAAAAAATGCCTGAAAGCAGCATAACGCAAGATGTGAAAATCAGTCTTGGCTGTACAGAAGAGGTCTGGATGAATTATAAGACTTGGAAGCAGACTGCGGCAGAGGTGATATAGTAATGGGTAGGACGTGCTGTGCTGGGGCTGAGATTCTAGAAGGTCAACACGTGCTAACCTCTCTGGTGTGCACACTAAAAGATTTGGTAAGGGGCTTGTCCCCATATACTGTAAGGTATTACAGTGGCTTTGCCCACGAAGAGGCCATAATGGGAATGGTAAATTTCTATTGGATGTATGCTGCTGGATAAACTGTACTGTGCAAGACTTTGATAGGTACATGTGCTTATATTTTTGAGCTTTCTGCTTTCGGATGTAGGCTTTCAGTCAATGCACTAAAGGCATTTTATTTCTTACAGAGAGAAAGATACTGGAAGATCTTGCCTTAAGTTACTGATGACTGCTAAGAGTTAAAATATCCCTCAAGTTTGACAAAGAAACATGTCCTGCAACTCTGGTATATATATATATATATATATATATATATATATATATATATATATATATATATATATATACACACACACACACACACACACACACACACATTGGGGACAGCTATTTGCAGAGAGAGATTTGTAAGGGGTGAAGAAGAGGACAATGGATCACTATTTCCACAAGATATTTTCTTTGAAGGGCTGGCATTTTGAGGTAGATGCACTCCCAAAGCATAAGAAATGGGTAGGGATTTTAGTGAAGACAGGAGATGATGCTAGAAGAAGATAGGTTTATTTCTGCAATAAACTAAAAGTACACTTGTGTATACTTACCATAAATGTAGATGTTCGAGTGTATTCACTGTTGCAGTCATTACATTTGGGTAATCTGCTGGCAGGTTGCCCTCAGTCGGCCTGAATTCCAAAGTCTTGGGTCCTGCGTCGGTTGCGGTCTTCGCTTCCATGATGTCAGGTCGTCAGGGGTATAAAACATGCAGCCGACGCCATTTTCTTTAGTTTTTCTTGCCCCCGATGTCAGGTGGCCCAAAAAGGTAACAATATATATATATATATATATATATATATATATATATATATATATATATATACACACATGCATCAATATAAACTTTACCTTAATCTACAAGCAAATACACCACATAGGTTGTAGAAGATAGAGAAGGAAAGATAAACTGTAGAATGACAGGGGGATGGCGGGAGGGTAACCTGGACTGCAACAGTGAATACACTCTAACGTAGAGTAGAGTCCTGTGGACATCTACATTTATGGTAAGTGTACACAAAGTACAGTTTTGTACCTACCATAAATGTAGATGTTCGAGTGCTAATACAGCTGCAGTCATAACAGATGGGTTCTCCTGCCGTCAGGCGGGTCCTCGGTCAGCCGAATTCCAAAGTCTAGGTCTGGCGTCGGTTGTTGTCGCTTCTTCCCTGACGTCAATGCGACAGGGGTATAAAGGAACCAGCCGATGCCATTTTCTTCAGTTTTTCTTGCCCCAGATGTCAGGTGCCCCCAGAAGGAAGGCAATACATAAATTTGTGTGATAATGCAGTGCAATATAATCAAAATACAGTAGTTGCAAGCAAATACATCATAAATGAATACCCCAATCAGGTTGTATGAGGATATGTTAGCCTATAGGCCTGTCCCAAGAGGGGAAGGAGGGAGGGAAACCTGGACTGCAGCTGTATTAGCACTCTAACATCTACATTTATGGTAGGTACAAAACTGTACTATGTTCATCGTGCATACAGCTGCAGTCATAACAGATGGGTAGAATCCCAAAGCTAAGAAAGGGGTGGTAGGCACTAGTTGGAACTAGGAGGAGCCAAAATGCCCTGCAAGACTGCAGTGGCAAAGCCTACTCTAGATTTGGAGTATAATGGTAGGTTGTAGTGCTTGGAGAAGGTATGCACAGAACTCCAAGTGGCTGCTTCCAATATATCCTTGGTAGGAACTCCTCTGAGGAAGGCTGCAGAGGTGGCTGTGGCCCTGGTGGAATGAGTTCTAATGCCTGAAGGAACAGTTTTGCCATGAAAGGAATAGCAAAAGCGTATGCAGTGGGCTATCCATTTTGAGATTGTCTGTTTGGAAATTGGCTTCCCTTGAGCTCCTACCGCATAGGCCACAAAGAGCTGTTCTGATTTTCTGAAAGGCTTTGTTCTGTCCAAATAATAACGCAGTTGTCTGTGGATGTCCAAGGAATGTAGTAATCTCGCCCCTTTGTTTTGAGGATTAGGATAAAAAGTAGGTAAATGTATGGCCTGATTTAAAGCTACCCTGGATACCACTTTAGGCATAAAGGACGGGTTGGTTCGTAATGAAACTCTGTCCTGATGGAAGATGATAAAAGGCTGGACAGCCATGAGAGCCTGTAGTTCTGAAACTCTACGAGCTGAGGTGATAGCCAGAAGGAAAGCTGTTTTCCAGGACAAATATTGCAAATCTGATGAGGCAGCTGGCTCAAAGGGAGGCAAGGTCAGTTTTTCCAGAATGAAATTAAGATCCCAAGCAGGTATTGGTTGTTTCCTTGGAGGCCTTAAATTCTTAGCCCCTCTGAGGAACTGTCTTAAGAGAGGGTGAGAGAATAAAGGTGGATCAGTGTTGTATTCTGCAGAAATGGCTGAGGCATGGATTTTGATGGAGGAGAAAGAAAGACCACTGCTTAGCAGTTCAGCCAAATATTGTAGTATTTGAGGTAAATTCAGTTTTCCAGGATCCTCGCCCTTTTTCTCATTCCAGACACAAAAACGTTTCCATTTTGCGGAGTAAGCTTTTCTAGTTGATGGCCTTCTGGCCTCCAAAATGACATCCTGCACCTCCTTGGAGAGTAGGGCCTGTTGTGATGCTAAGGAATCTTCCATGCGTTTAGATTGAGTGTTTTTAGCTGGCTGTGAAGAGTTTTGAAACTGTGCTGAGTCAGAAGAAGAGGCATTAGAGGCAGGGTCCATGGTGGGGAATGCGTCAGGCTCTTCAGGAGTGGGTACCAGTGTTGCCTTGGCCAGTCCGGAGCAATGAGAATCATCTTTGGTCTGTCTGCTCTGGTCTTTAATAGAACGTTGGACAGCAGAGGAAGAGGTGGGAAGGCATAAACTGTCATTGACGTCCAAATGAAAAAGAGAGCGTCCACTCTCCAGGCCGTTGGATGGAAGATCCTTGAGCAGAATTTTGTCAATTGATGATTCTTGTGGGAGGCAAAGAGATCTATGTCTGGCCTTCCCCATTCTTGGATTATTTCTGTAAAAACTTTTGGATGCAATTTCCATTCGTGTGGATCTGTCATATTCCTGCTTAGGTTGTCTGCCAGCGTGTTTTCCTTGCCTGGCAAGTACTGTGCTTGTAGTTCCATTTGTAAGTCCATGGCCATGTTCCAAAGTGACATGGCCAGTCTGCATAGGGGTAAGAATGTGTTCCTCCCTGTTTGTTTATGTACCACATAACTGTGGTGTTGTCCGCTCTTATCAATAGTTGACCTGGTTGTAGAAGGTCCTTGAAAGCTATAATAGCATTTATTACTGCTAGCATTTCTTTTTGATTGATGTGAAGGTGCTTTTCTTTTGGGACCATTTGCCCTGAATGCACCGATCTGTCATGTGCGCCCCAGGCGTAGTCCGAGGCATCTGTTGTGATGACTTGATTTGCTTGAGGCTTGCTGAATGGAAGACCTGTGTTTGTTTGACATGCTTGAGCCCACCACAGAAATTCCTTCTGCAGACATGGAATTAGTGGTATTATTGTTTCCAAACTGTGGCTGTGTTGAGACCATATGTTTTTCAGGTACCATTGGAGTTTCCTCATATGCAGCTTTGCACATGGGATTAGTAAGATGCAAGATGCCATGAATCCCAGAGCCTGCAGGATTTTCCTTGCAATCAGCCTGGTGCAACTTGCTAGTGTTCTGAAGTATTGAATTAGTTGCCCCTGCTTCTCTGGCGTGAGGTAGGCCATCTGGGTGTTTGTGTCCAAATTGGCACCCAAAATAATTATCTTCCGAGAGGGTATTAGTCTTGATTTCTTTTTGTTGATTGTGTATCCCAGAGAGTTCAATAACATTATTACATAAGCCAGATGTTTCAGAAGAATGTGCTTGCTGTCCCCTTGGATCAGGCAGTCGTCCAAATAGGGATATATTTGTATCCCTTGAAGTCTGCAGTAGGCAATTACTGATGCCAGGCATTTCGTGAATACTCTGGGCGCAGTAGATAAGCCAAAGGACAATGCAGAGAATTGATAATGAGTTGAACCTGCAAGAAATCTGAGGTACCTTCTGCAATTTTGTCTGATTGGGACATGCAGGTATGCCTCCTTGAGGTCCAATGTTACCAGCCAAGACTCCTTGCCCAGCATGGGAAGAAGTTGCTGTAGAGTGAGCATCTTGAATTTTGGTACGAGTAGAAATGTGTTTAGGATGGATAGATCCAAAATAGGTCTCCAATCTTTTCCCTTCCTTGGCACCAGAAATAGCCTGGAATAAAAACCTTGAACTTGTTCGTGCGCAGGTACCTCTTGAATAGCTTTCATGTTTATGAGATCTGTAATTTGCCTTTGTGCCTCTGCCCTCTGATTGTGTGGCAGGTTTGGCATGCCTCTCATTTTTGGAAGGGTGTGAAAATGGAATTTGTAGCCTCTCTTTATAACGTCCAGGATCCATTTGCCCTTTGTGACAATATGCCAATTTTTTGAAAATAATGCCAGCTTTCCTCCTAAAGGGGCTGCCATTTGAGACCTGGTCGGCATGCAAAGGGGAAAGTCATTGGGTTTGCTTTCTGAAAGATTGCGAGTTGTCCTCACCACCTCTTTGTGTAGGAGCTTGCCATTGTCTGCCTCTAAACATTCCTTGGGCTTGTCCTCTGCCCCTCGGGCGCCTGTATCTGCCTCTTTGGGGTCCATCTGTGGCAGGAAAGGACCAGTTTTTGGAAGGCCAATTTCTACTAAAACGTGGGGGTTGAACCTGTAGAAATTCTTTCACAGTTTGCATTGATTTAGCCTTTTCCTCCATTTTCCTTAATACCTCCTCAGCATTAGCACCAAATAGTACATCCTTTTGAAGAGGGGCATCTAGTAATTTAGCTTTGACATGATCAGGCAAGGCTTGTTCCTTGAGCCAGGCATGCCTACGTATGACTGATCCTGTAACAGCAGCTCTACATGAGGCCTCTAGAGCATCAAAACCACATTGTAAGGTATGCTTACCCACTTGTTCTGCACTATGCATCAAATCCTGCAACTCCTTCAAGTCTGGTTGTTCAGGTTGTGACATTTTACTTTTCAATTGTGATAACAAAAACTGTTGGTATTTTAGCATATGAAACTGACAGTTTAAGGCCCTCATGGATAAGGTAGCCGAGGTATATACCTTTTTTCCCCACCTTTCTAAGGATCTGGAATCTCTCTCGGAAGGCAATGGATTTTTAGCAATGGAGGCCTTAACTCCCTTGGGGCCCTGTGAGATGGTTTCTGGGTCAGCAGCATGGCTTTTGTATAGAAATTGGTGTGAGTCAGGAACCCTGTAGTACCTGTCAGGCTTAACTGGAGCTGGAGGTAGAGAGTCCGGGTTAAGGCAGGCCTCCGAGTAAACATCATCTAGGATGTCCAAGACAGGAGGTATAGCCATAGGCCTGTGCTGAGGTAGCAAGAGAAATTCCCTGAGCCTTTTCTTGGAATCTGAATAATCCTGGCCTTCCCAGTGGAAGTGTCCCCTTAAGGTATGCAAAGTTTCCCCAAATGAGTAATCCTCAGGGGGGGATACAGAAGGGATGGACTCCTCCGCATCAGAGTCTTCAAAAGGGGAGTAAGAATGTTCCTGATCATCAGAGTGCTCTGAAATAATGGAGCGCTGATCAGAGGAGGGGGAATCTTCCTCCACTCTGGGCCTTTTGTCCGGTGGAGGCTGAGAACCTCTGATAAAAGTAATTAAATCCTCAGCCATTTTAATCATCTGTTTCTTAGGCATGGGGCCTGGAGATGGACACTGTGTAGCTGGTCTCTTAGAGTGCATGGTAGCTTTAGACTTTGTGAAAGCCTTGATGGAGAAAGAAGAGGAAGGTCTGAAGACACCTTGAGTGGAGGTGGACCTGTCCACATTCTGAGTTTCAACGCCAAGAGTGGCTTCGGTATCTGTAGTCGGGGTGTGGGCCGAGGAGCCTGCGACCTCGGGCACAGGAGACACCGTCAAAGAAGTGTCGTCGGTAGTCAGGGGCTGCGTAAGCGCCTCGCTGAGAACCAAACCACGTGTAGTCGGCTTTGGCGTGGTGTCGGTAGAGGCCGCGGACCTCGTGTGTCGGTCCTTGTCTTTGCGTTTTTTAGACAAAACCGGAGTCAGAGTATCCGACGACATAGTATAGTTAAATGCTTTCCCAAAATAATGCTGGGCGAACTCCGCCCGATGCTTAATAGTGCGTTTGCTAAATGTAGCACAAAAGCGACAGACCGAGATGTCATGGTCTGGGCCTAAACAAGGTAAACAGAGGGAATGGAAATCCTTATGCGGTATTTGCTTCCCACAAGAAATACAATTATTAACTTTGTCTGACATCGGTTTGAGGCAAGAAAAGTTTCCCCAACGGGGTACTTAGCTTTTAAGAAGACTTCGGTTTCCAAATTTTCGTAATCTCAGGAGCTGGCCGACCGGCACTTGCGAACTGCTTCTGCTTCGGGCACCACTTGGCAAGAAAGACTGAAGAAAATGGCGTTGGCTGGTTCCTTTATACCCATCGCATTGACGTCAGGGAAGAAGCGACGACAACCGACGCCGGACCTAGACTTTGGAATTCGGCCGACCAAGGACCCGCCTGATGGCAGGAGAACCCATCTGTTATGACTGCAGCTGTATGCACGATGAACATCTGTACTATGTTCTTCATGTTTCACTGTTGCAGTCATTACATTTGGGTAGATTCCCAAAGCTATGGTTGGGAGGCTGGAGCTAAACAGCATTAGGTGCGGCTATAAGGCCCTGCAGCACTGCAGTGGCAAAGCCTGCCCTGGACTTAGAGTAGAGAGGCAAATGGTAATGCTTTGTAAAGGTGTGAAAAGAACTCCAAGTAGCAGCCTCTAGAATGTCTTTGGTTGGTACTCCTCTGAGAAAGGCTGCTGAAGTAGCTGCAGCTCTGGTGGAATGAGACCTAATGCCCTTGGGCACAGGTTTACCATGGTGTAAGTAGCAGAAACGGATGCAGTGGCTTATCCACTTTGAAATTGTCTGCTTTGAGATAACCTTTCCTTCTGATCCTGCAGCATATGACACTAGTAATTGCTCAGTTTTTCTTAGAGCTTTAGTCCTGCTCAAGTAGAATCTTAGCTGTCTGTGTACGTCCAAGGAATGCAGAATTCTCTCCCCTTTGTTCTGCGGATTTGGATAAAAAGTTGGCAGATGAATTGCTTGGTTAAGAGCCACACTGGAAACCGCCTTAGGCATAAAAGTAGGATGTGTCCTCAGAGACACCCTGTCTGGGTAAAGTATGATAAAAGGCTCTACAGCCATGAGGACCTGTAGCTCTGAAACTCTTCTTGCTAAAGTAATTGCTAGTAGCAGAGCTGTCTTCCATGATAAGAACTTTATATCAGCAGTAGCGGCTGGTTCAAATGGAGGCAGGGTGAGCTTTTCCAACACATAATTGAGGTCCCATGCAGGTAATGGTGATCTTCTAGGTTGTCTTAAATTTTTGGCTCCTCTAAGATACTGCTTTAGTAAAGGATGAGAAAAGATTGGTGGCTCTGTATTGTAATGAGCCGAAATGGCAGAGGCATGGATTTTGACTGTTGAGAAAGATAGGCCTTTGTCAAGCATCTCAGTTAAATATTGTAATATCTGAGGAATATGTGGTTCTGCTCTATCAGTTCCTTGTGCTTGATTCCACGCACAGAATCGCTTCCATTTGTCAGCATAAGATTTTCTAGTACTAGGTCTTCTGGCTTCCAAAATGACATCCATCACAGCTTTACTGAGAGGTGTTGTTCGTATGATTACATGATTAGCCATGCTGCCAGGTTCATAGTCTGTAGTTGATTGTGCAGGATCTGATTGTTTTGCTGGGACAGTAGTTGTGGTCTTTGAGGCAAGGTCCAAGCTGGGTATTGAGACAAGTTCCTTAGGATTGGGTACCAGTATTGGCAGGGCCAGTCCGGGGCAATTAATATCATCTTTGGCTTCTCTTGTCTGACTTTTAAAAGGACCTTGGGTAGAACAGGCAGAGGAGGAAAGACGTAAACTGACAAGTTTTTCCAACTGAAGGATAGGGCGCCCACTTTCCATGCTTGTCTGTGATAAGTCCTTGTGCAGAATCTTTTCAATTGATAATTTTGAGGAGAGGCAAATAGATCTATGTCTGGGCTCCCCCATTTCTCTGTTATCATGCTGAATACTTGTGGATTTAGTTTCCACTCGTGAGGATCCATAAAGTTTCTGCTTAAATCGTCTGGCAGAGTGTTTTGTTTTCCTGGCAGGAATTGAGCTTGAAGATGTATTTGGTAGGTCAAAGCTGTGTCCCACAGTGCCATGGCTAATCTGCAAAGGGGTTATGAGTGTGTGCCCCCTTGCTTGTTTATATACCACATGACTGTGGTGCTGTCCGTCTTTATCAGTAGTTGTCCTGGATGAATTAAGTCCTTGAAGGCTGTTAGGGTATTTTGAACAGCTAGCATCTCATTCTGGTTGATATGTAGATGCATTTGTTTTGGTGCCCATATGCCCTAAATGCATCTTCCTGCCATGTGGGCACCTCAGGCGTAAACTGATGTGTCTGTTGTTAAGGTTTGGCTGGCAGGAGGTAGAGTGAAGGGCCGTCCCATATTTTGGTGACAGGCCTTTGCCCACCATAGAAACTCCTGTTGCAGGCAGGGAAGGAGAGGAATCATTGTTTCCAGACTGTGTGAATGTTGACTCCATAAACTTTTTAGGTACCATTGAAGTTTCCTCATATGCAGTCTTGCATATGGAATTAGTAGGATGCAGGATGCCATGAAGCCCAGAGCCTGCAGAATTTGTCTTGCAGAAGACTGGGTTTTTGTTGCCATCAGTTTGAAGTAAGTAGTCAGTTGCATTTGTTTGTCTGGCGTGAGGTAAGCCATCTGGGCAGTTGCATTCAAGCTTGCACCCAGGAATGTTATCTTTTGAGAGGGTACCAGGTGTGACTTCTTTTCGTTTATTGTGTACCCTAGGCATGTTAGAAGCCTTTTCACAAAAGTCAGGTGTCGAAGAAGAGTGTCCTTGTTCTCTGCTTGAATGAGACAGTCGTTCAAGTAAGGATATATCTGTATACTTCTTTGTCTGCAAAATGCAATTACTGGTGCCAGGCACTTTGTAAAGACCCTGGGCGCAGTAGATAAGCCAAAGGACAGTGCAGAGAATTGGTAATGCATTAAGCCAGCCTTGAATCTGAGGTATCTTCTGCACAACTGTCTTATTGGGACATAGGTCTAAAGTCACCAGCCAAGCATTCCTGCCCAGCATGGGCAGAAGCTGCTGCAAAGTCAGCATTTTGAATTTTGGAATGTCCACCGGGCCTTGTCCTTTCTGGGTACCAAGAACAGTCATGAGTAAAAACCTTGTCCTTTTTCCTGTTCTGATACTGCCTGAATGGCCCCCATATCCATGAGGGACGTAACCTGCTTCTGTGCCCCTGCTCATTGATTTTTTGGCAGATCTGGCCAACCATTTGCCATTGGCAGAGTGTGGAAATGGAATTTGTATCCCTGTGATACGATGTTTACTACCCACTTGTCCTGGGTTATTAACTGCCAATTCTGAGCAAAAAGTGCTAATTTTCCCCCTATGGGTGCTGCCAAAAGATAAGTGCTTGGTGTAGGCAGAGGGAAGTCATTGGAATTGCTTTCTGTAGGTTTGCGCTTTATCTCCTCCAGATTTGGAGGTGGATGCGCCCCATTGCTCTGACCTGTATGAGTCTTGCGCCTGGTGTCTGGAACCCTTAGGGCATCTGAATTTGCCCCTTTGAGCTCTGACACAGGAAAGGACCAGTTTTTTGTAGGCCAGTGTCTACTGAATCTTGGTGGCTGCACTTGTAAGAAGTCTTTAACAGTTTGCATAGACTTAGCTTTGTCTTCCATTTTCTTTAAAACCTCTTCTGCCTTAATACCAAACAGAGAATCATGCTGTAAAGGTGCATCTAGCAATTTAGCTTTAACATGATCAGGCAAATTTTGTTCCTTTAACCAGGCATGCCTCCTAATCACAGATCCAGTAACTGCGGCCCTGCAGGAGGCCTCTAAAGAATTAAAACCACATTGTAAAGTATGCTTTCCAACTTGTTCAGCTGCATGCAATAATTCCTGCAATTCTTTATTTTCTGCACATTCTGAACTCATCATCATTTTTTGTTTCAGCAATCCCATAACATGTTGGTACTTAAGCATATGAAATTGACAGTTTAAGGCCCTGATTGCCAAGGTTGCAGATGTATAAAAGTACAGTTTTGTACCTACCATAAATGTAGATGTTCGAGTGTTCACACTGCTGCAGTCATTACACTTGGGTTATTCTGCCGTCAGGCGGTCCCGCAGTCGGCCAGAGTTCCAAAGTCTTGGTCCGGCGTCGGTTGCTGTCGCTTCTTCCCTGCGTCAGTGCGCCAGGGGTATATAAGATGCATCCGACGCCATTTTCTTCAGTTTTTCTTGCCCCAGATGTCAGGTGCTCCCAAGTAGGTAGGCAATACATATTGCTAATAAAAAATATACATATAAAAATAACAACAATACCTTCAGTTACAAGCAAATACACCACAAATGTTGTATAGGAAAGAAAGGTATAGATAAGTCCAGCTAGTTCAGAGGGGATGGAGAAAGGGTAACCTGGACTGCAGCAGTGTGAACACTCTAACATCTACATTTATGGTAGGTACAAAACTGTACTATGTTCATCATGTTACACTGCTGCAGTCATTACACTTGGGTAGAATCCCAAAGCTAAGGTTGGGTGGCTGGTCTATAAAGAGTTAGGATTGGCTATGAGGCCCTGCAGAACTGCAGTGGCAAATCCTGCTCTGGATTTAGAGTAAAGAGGCAGGTGGTAATGCTTGGTAAAGGTGTGCACTGAACTCCAAGTTGCAGCCTCCAAAATTTCCTTGGTAGGTACTCCTCTGAGAAAGGCTGTTGAAGTGGCTGTTGTCCCGGTGGAATGTGGCCTAATGTTATTTGGGACTGATTTTCCATGCTGTGTGTAGCAGTAACGTATACAGTGTCCTATCCGTTTGGATATAGTCTGCTTTGAGATAGCCTTGCCCTGTGATCCTGCAGCATATGCTACAAACAGTTGCTCAGTTTTCCTGAAAGCTTTTGTTCTGTCCAAGTAGAAGCATAGCTGCCTGTGTATGTCCAAAGAATGCAGAAGTTTCTCCCCTTTATTCTGGGGGTTTGGATAAAAAGTTGGCAAATGGATGGTTTGGTTAAGAGCCACACTAGATACCACCTTTGGCATAAAGGTAGGGTTTGTCCATAAAGAAACCCTGTCCTGATGAAAAATTATAAAAGGTTCCACTGCCATTAATGCCTGTAGCTCTGAGACTCTTCATGCTGAAGTTATTGTCAGGAGCAGAGCTGTTTTCCATGATAAAAATTTTAGATCGGCTGTATTGGCTGGCTCAAAAGGTGGCAGGGTTAGTTTATCCAAAACAAAATTGAGGTCCCAAGTTGGTGTTGGTGCTCTCCGGGGCGGTCTTATGTTTTTAGCCCCTCTGAGGTACTCCTTTAGCAAGGGATGAGAGAATAAAGGTGGACCCGTGTTGTAATGTGCCGAAATGGCAGAGGCGTGGATCTTAATTGATGAGAAGGACAGGCCTCTGTCCAGCATCTCAGTTAAGTATTGTAAAATCTGAGGAATGTTTGGAACAAGAGGGTCAAGGTTTTGAGCCTGGTTCCAGGCGCAGAATCTCTTCCATTTTTCTAAGTAAGCTTTCCTGGTGCTAGGCCTCCTGGCCTCCAAAATGACATCCATAACAGCTCTAGAGAGAGGTGTTGCCTATTTGACTAATGAATCTGCCATGCAGCCAGGTTTAGGGTTTTGAGCTGACCGTGCAGGATCTGATTGTTTTGTTGAGTCAGAAGGTGTGGAATTTGAGGCAAAATCCATGGTGGGCCTTGAGCTAAGTTCCTTAAGATAGGGTACCAGTGCTGGCGTGGCCAGTCTGGAGCAATCAGGATCATCTGTGTTTTTTCTTGTCTAGCTTTTAGGAGTACCTTTGAAAGGAGAGGCAGTGGCGGGAAGGCATAAACTTTTAGGTTTTTCCAGCTGAACAAAAGAGCATCCACTTTCCATGCTTGTTTGGGATAAGTCCTTGTGCAGAATTTCTATAGTTGGCAATTCAGTGGGGAGGCAAAAAGATCTATGTCTGGGCATCCCCATTTTTGCATTACCATGCTGAAGATTTGTGGATTCAATTTCCATTTGTGAGGGTCCATGATATTTCTGCTTAGGTCGTCTACCAGAGTATTTTTCTTTCCTGGCAGGAATTGTGCTTGCAGGTGAACTTGATACGCTAGAGCTGTGTTCCACAAGGTCATGGCTTGCCTGCATAGGGGATAAGAAAGAGTGCCCCCTTGCTTGTTTATGTACCACATTACTGTGGTGTTGTCTGTCTTTAATAATAATTGTCCTGGATGCAGAAGGTCCTTGAAAGCTGTTAGGGCATTTTGAACAGCCAACATCTCTTTTTGATTGATGTGAAGATGCATCTGGTCTGTGGTCCACTTGCCCTGAATGCATTTTCCTGTCATGTGTGCTCCCCAGGCGTAATCCGAAGCATCTGTTGTTAGAGTCTGCCGGGCTGTGGGTAGGGTAAAAGGCTGACCCTTGTTTAGGTAATATGCCTGTGCCCACCATCGAAACTCCTGTTGTAGGCAGGGAATTATTGGTATTACTGCTTCTAAACTGTGAGAGTGTTGAGTCCAAACACTTTTTAGGTCCCACTGTAATTTCCTCATATGCAGTCTGGCATATGGTATTAGTAGTATGCAGGATGCCATGAATCCCAGGGCCTGCAGAATTTTTATTGCAGGGAGATGGGACTTTTTTGCCAGTAGTTGGAAATATTGAGTTAGTTGAACTAGTTTGTCTGGCATGAGGTAAGCCATCTGGGTCGTTGTATTTAAGCTGGCACCCAGGAATATAATCTGTTGTGAGGGCACTAGTTTTGACTTCTTTTCGTTTACTGTGTACCCTAGAGAAATTAACAACCTTTTTACAAATGCCAGATGCTGTAGAAGAATGTCCTTTGTCTCTGCTTGAATGAGGCAGTCGTCCAGGTATGGATACATTTGAATTCCTTTTTGTCTGCAAAATGCAATTACTGGTGCCAGGCACTTTGTGAAGACCCTGGGCGCAGTAGATAAGCCAAAGGGCAGTGCAGAGAATTGGTAGTGCATTGTACCAGCTTTGAATCTGAGGTATCTTCTGCAATTTTGTCTGATAGGGACATGCAGGTATGCCTCTTTGAGGTCCAGAGTAACAAGCCAAGCCTTCTTGCCCAGCATGGGTAGAAGCTGCTGTAATGTCAACATTTTGAATTTCGGAAGATCCAGATATTTAGAATTGAAAGGTCTAGTATCCCCCAGGCCTTGTCCTTTCTGGGGACCAGGAAGAGTCTTGAGTAAAATCCTTGTCCTTGTTCCTGTTGTGGTACTTTTTGAATAGCTCTCATGTCCATGAGGGCTGAAATTTGTTTTTGTGCCTCTGCCCATTGATTTTGTGGCAGGTTTGGCATTCCTTTTAGCTTTGGTAAAGTATGAAAGTGGAACCTTTAACCTTGAGACACAATATTCAGAACCCATTTGTCTTGGGTGATTGTTTGCCAGTTTTAAGTAAAAAGTGCTAGTTTTCCCCCTAAGGGGGCTTCCAAAAGGGAAGTGCTTGGTGTACGAAGGGGAAAGTCATTGTGACTGTTTCCTGTAAGGTTGAGACTTGTCCTCACCTCCTTTTGGGGTTGAATTGCCCCACTGTCGTTGTCTGTTTGAGCCTTGGGGTTGAGATCTGCATCTTGGGCTTCTGTATCTGCCTCTCTGTGGCCTGTCTGACACTGGAAAGGACCAGTTCTATGTTGGCCAATTTCTGCTAAATCGAGGTGGCTGTACCTGTAAGAAATCCTTGACTGTTTGCATAGATTTAGCTTTATCCTCCATTTTCTTTAACACCTCTTCTGCCTTAACACCAAACAAGGTATCATGCTGTAAAGGAGCATCCAATAATTTTGCCTTAACATGATCAGGTAAACTCTGTTCTTTTAACCAAGCATGTCTTCAAATCACAGAACCTGTAACTGCGGCTCTACAAGAGGCCTCTAAAGAATCAAAACTACACTGTAGAGTATGTTTTCCCACCTGTTCAACTGCATGCAATAAATCCTGCATTTCTTTACAATCAGGAGCTTCTGAGCTTGCAAGCATTTTCTGTTTTAACTGAGCCATTAAATATTGTTGGTACTTAAGCATGTGAAACTGGCAATTTAAAGCTCTTACTGCTAAAGTTGCAGAAGTGTATACTTTCTTCCCCACATCTATCCAAAGCTCTGGAATCTCTGTCAGAGAGTACTGGATTTTTTTGCAATGGAAGCCTTAACCCCTTTTGGACCCTGGGAAATAGTTTCTGGATCAGCTGAAGGGTTTTTATAAAGAAACTTGTGAGAGTCTGGGACTCTATATATCTATCTGGCTTGGCTGGTGCAGGGGGCAAAGAATCAGGAGATAAGCTGGATTCAGAGAACACATCATCCACAATATCTAGCACAGGCTGAATAGCCAAGGGCCTGTGCTGAGGCAATAAAAGAAAATCCCTGAGCCTTTTCTTGGATTCTGAGTAATCCAGACTTTCCCAATGGAAATGCTCCCTCATGGTATGTAAAGTTTCCCCAAAAGAATAATCCTCAGGAGGAGAGGCTGAAGGGATAGATTCTTCAGCATCAGAGTCCTCATAGGGGGGTAGAGAGTATCCCTGGTCTGAAGAGGAATCAGAGGAAATGGAAATCTGATCAGAGGAATCATAGTCTGTATCCTGCCTAGGCCTTTTCTCAAGAGGGGGATGGAAACCCCTGATTAGAGTAATGAGGTCTTCGGCCATTTTAAGCATCTGTTTCTTAGGCATGGAGGACTGTCCAGGAGAATGCTGTACTTTTTTCTTTGTCTTTAATGGTACTTTTGTCTTGGCTGTTGTTTTAATGGTAAGTTGTGAAGGTCTGAAAACACCCTCAGAAGCCGATGCCTGCTCAGCGGCTCCTGACCCATCTGAGGGATTAGTTTCCGTAGGCCCAATACCTTGAGTTTCCAGAGGCCTAGATGTCTCCACGTGGGAGTCGGAGGCAGCCTGTGGCTCTGAGGTAGCGGGTGTCAGGGGCTGCGAAAGCGCCTCACTGAGAACCGGCGACTGGCCTAGAAGAGGTTTTGTCATTGGTTTTGGACCTCAGATGCCTATCTTTAGCCTTGTCCTTGCGTTTTTTCGGTATTGCGGTCGTCGGTTGATCCGACGGCATAGTATAATTGAACCTTCGGCCGAAGTAGTGCAAAGCAAAATCAAAACGTCTTTTTATAGTGCGTTTGTTAAATCTAGCACAAAACCGACAACTACTGACGTTGTGATCAGGGCCTAGGCATGGAATACAGTAAGAGTGGAAGTCCTTATGAGGTATTTGCTTCCCACAAGAAATACAATTAACTTTTTCTGACATCGGTCTGAGCAAGAAAAAAGTTTCTCCAATGGGGTACTTAGCTTTATTGAAGACTTCGGATCTGAAATTCGACTTCGAAAATCTCAGGAATCGGCCGACCGGCACTTGCGAACTGCTTCTGCTTCGGGCACCGCGCAGCAAGAAAGACTGAAGAAAATTACGTCAGATGCATCTTATATACCCCTGGCGCACTGACGTCAGGGAAGAAGTGACAGCAACTGACGCCGGACCAAGAATTTGGAACTCTGGCCGACTGCGGGACCGCCTGGCGGCAGGATAACCCAAGTGTAATGACTGCAGCAGTGTAACACGATGAACATCCTTTTTTCCCCATCTCCCTTTGGACCCTGTGAAATAGTTTCAGGATCAGCAGCAGGGTTTCTAAATAAAAATTTATGTGAGTCAGGGAC
Organism: Protopterus annectens; assembly: GCF_019279795.1. NCBI lineage: Eukaryota > Metazoa > Chordata > Ceratodontiformes > Protopteridae > Protopterus > Protopterus annectens. The sequence goes on along the minus strand of NC_056733.1, from coordinate 73,472,879 downwards.
CCTGTAATATCTGTCAGGCTTACTGGGAGCCGGAGGTAAGGAGTCAGAGTTCAAGCTTGACTCCGAAAACACATCATCCACAATGTCTAAAACGGGGGAATGGCCAAAGGCTTATGTTGAGTCTTGACTCTCCCAGTGAAAATGCTCACTCAAAGTATGCAAGGTTTCTCCAAATGAATAATCCTCAGGAGGAGATGCAGATGGAATAGACTCCTCAGCATCAGAATCCTCATAGGGAGGTAAAGATAATTCCTGATCAGAAGAGGAATCAGAAGAGGAATCAGAAGAAATAGAAACCTGATCTGAAGATTCATAATCAGTGTCTTGCCTAGGCCTCTTATCTGGAGGGGGATGGGTAGCCCTGATTAAGGTAATAAGGTCTTCAGCCATTTTGATAATCTGTTTTTTAGGCATAGAGGCCTGTGCACGTGGCTCATGCGTCATTTTTTTAGTTTTAGAAGTTGCTTTTGTCTTTGATTTTGCAGCTGTCGTCAGTTTTATATACAAATGTTGAGGTCTGAATACACCCTCAGAAGCCGGTGCCTGCTCAGCGGCTCCGGACCCATCTGAGGGAGATACATCCGTCGGTCCAATACCTTGAGTATCTTGCGGCATGCCGGACTCCACATGGGTGTCAGTAGAGGCCTGCGACTCGAAGGTAGCAGGTATCAGGGACTGCAAAACTGCCTCACTGAGTACCAGCGAACCGGCGACTAGCTTAGGAGAAGCTTCGTCGGTTTTGGATCTCGACTCCCTTCCTCTGTCCTTTTCTTTGTGTTTTTTATGTACTCCGGTAGTTGGATTGCTATCCGACGACATTTCTGGGTAGTTAAATCTGTTTCCAAAATACATTGATGCAAAAATGTACCGAAGCTTAATAGTGCATTGGTTAAATCTAGCACAAAACCGATAGCCAGGCATGTTGTGATCAGGGCCTAGGCAAGGAATACAGTATAAATGGAAATCCTTATGAGGTATTTGCTTCCCACAAGTAATACAATTATTAACTTTTTCTGACATCGGTAAAAAGCAAGAAAAAGTTTCTAACGGGTACTTAGCTTTAGTGAAGACTTCGGTTCTGAAACTCAAACTCGAATATTTCAGTAGTCGGCCGACCGGCACTTGCGAAATGCTTCTGCTTTGGGCACCGCGCGGCAAGAAAGACTGAAGAAAATGGCATCGGCTGCATGTTTTATACCCCTGAAGACCTGACGTCATGGAAGAGAAGACAGCAACCGACGCAGGACCCAAGACTTTGGAATTCAGGCCGACTGAGGGCAACCTGCCAGCAGATTACCCAAATGTAATGACTGCAACAGTGAAAGACGAAGAACATCCTGCTGTTTTAAAAGGATTTTTCAAGGACTAAGAAAGTACAGTTGTGTACACTTACCATAAATGCAGATGTTCGAGTGTATTCACTGTTGCAGTCATCACATTTGGGTTATCTGCCTGCAGGTAGCCCTCAGCCGGCCTGAATACCAGAGTCTTCATCGGATGCTGTTGCTTCTTCCTTGACATCAGGTCGTCAGGGGTACAAAACATGCAGCCAACGCCATTACATCAGTTTTTCTTGCCCCAGATGTCAGGTGCTCCCACAATAGCAAGCAATTACATGCTACGGTATACCCCCAGCAAAAAGCAAATACACATGACATAGTATATACCAAACAAGAAGTAAAGGTAGAGGCAAGAGAAGTCAGCGGGCTGGAGGGAGGGTAACCAGGACTGCAACAGTAAATACACTCAGACATCTACATTTATGGTAAGTGTATACAACTGTACTATGTTCTTCATGTTTCACTGTTGCAGTCATCACATTTGGGTTGATTCCCAAAGCTAAGGAAGGGAGGAGGAAATTAAAGAGCATTAGGGCCAGCTACTAATCCCTGCAAGACTGCAGAGGCCAATCCAGCTCTGGATTTAGAAAAGATAGGTAAGTGGTAATGCTTGGTGAAGGTATGTACAGAGCTGTAGGTAGCAGCTTCTAGGATGTCCCTGGTAGGGACCCCTCTGAGAAATGCCGCAGAGGTAGATGCAGCCCTGGTGGAATGAGATCTTATCCCCTGCGGGGTACATTTTCCATGGTGCTTGTAGCAGAAATGGATGCAATGGGCTATCCATTTGGAAATGGTTTGCTTTGAAATAGCCTTCCCCTCTGCCCCTGCAGCAAAGCTAACTAGCAGCTGCTCAGATTTTCTGATAGGCTTAGTCTTGTCCAAATAGAATCAAAGTAGTCTGTGCATGTCCAGAGAGTGCAGTATTTGTTCCCCTTTGTTTTGTGGATTAGGGAAAAAAGTAGGCAAATGAATGGACTGATTTAGGGACACAGAAGACACCACCTTGGGCATAAAGGAAGGATTAGTCCTGAGGGAAACCCTGTCTGCATGGAAGATAATGAAGGGTTCCACTGCTATGAGGGCCTGTAATTCAGACACTCTTCTAGCTGAAGTAATGGCTAGAAGGAAGACTGTTTTCCGAGAAAGGAATTTCAACTCTGCTGTAGCAGCTGGTTCAAAGTGGGGAAGAGTGTGCTTTTCCAATACAAAGTTAAGGTCCCAGACTGGAGTGGGAGCTCTTCTGGGGGGGTCTTACATTTTTGGCCCCTCTAAGGAACTGCTTTAGCAAGGGGTGAGAGAAGAGGGGTGGCTCAGTATTATAATGTGCTGAAATGGCAGAGGCAAGAATTTTAATTGATGAGAAGGATAGGCCCTAGTGGAGCATTTCTGTTAAGTACTGTAGAATATGAGGTAAGCTGGGCACCGCTGTGCCCATCCCCTGAGCTAGGCTCCAGGAACAGTACCTTTTCCACTTTTCAGCATAGGATTTTCTAGTACTAGGCCTTCTTGCCTCCAGAATGACATCCGGTACCTGCTTACTGAGGGATGCTAGAGGAGAGCTCAAGGAATTAGCCAGGCTGCAAGGTTCAGAGTTTGAAGCTGAGGGCGCAGAATCTGGCCCACCTGCTGGGACAGTAGGGAAGGGGTCTGAGGCAGGTGCCATGGTTGTCGCAGTATCATACTGCGCAAGAGGGGGTACCAGTGCTGGCATGGCCAGTCTGGTGCAATCAGTATTGTCCTTGGCTTGTCCTGTTTGATCTTTAGTAGGGCCTTTGAGGGGAGAGGCAGAGGGGGAAAGGCATAAACTGAGAGGCTTTCCCAGGTGAAGGACAGGGCATCCACTTTCCAAGCTTGGCTGTTGGGAGTTCGTGTTTAGAATTTGTGCAACTGGTAGTTTTGATGGGAGGCAAACAGGTCTACCCATTTGTTCCTCAAGAGGTTGAATATTTTGGGTTCTAGTTTCCATTTGTGTGGGTCCATGAGGTTTCTGCTTAGGTCGTCTGCCAGTGAATTTAGTTTGCCTGGCAGGAATTGAGCTTGCAGGTGTACTTGGAAGTTCAAGGCTGTGCTCCACAGAGCCATGGCTAGTCTGCAGAGAGGGTACGAGTGGGTACCCCCTGCTTGTTTATGTACCACATAACTGTGGTGTTGTCTGTCTTTACCAATAGTTGTCCTGGAAGAATACGGTCTTTGAAGGCTGTCAGAGTATTCTGTACAGCTAACATTTCTTTTTGATTGATATGCAGGTGCACTTGTCTTGGGTTCCATCTGCCCTGAATGCACTGCCCTGCCATGTGAGCCCCCCATGCATAGTCTGATGCATCTGTTGTTAGGGTTTGGGTGGCAGGGGGTAGAGTGAAAGGGAGTCCCTTGTTGTGGTAGCAGGCCTCTGCCCACAAAAGGAACTCTGTCTGTATACAAGGAATGATAGAAATCATTGTTTCCAGGTCCTGAGAAGGTTGACACCATAGGCTTTTTAGATACCATTGGAGTTTCCTCATATGCAGTCTTGCATATGGAATTAGTAAAATGCAAGAGGCCATGAACCCCAGGGCTTGCAGTATTTTCCTTGCAGATAGCTGGGGTTTTGTGGCCAATAGTTTGAAGTAGGTTGTCAAATAAACTTGTTTCTCCGGAGTGAGGAATGCCATCTGGGAAGTTGTGTTCAAGCTTGCTCCCAGGAATACAATCTGTTGGCAGGGTACTAGGTGAGATTTCTTTTCGTTGATGGTGCACCCCAGAGAGGTTAGAAGTTTCTTTACAAATGCCAGGCATTGTAATAGCAAGTCCTGGCTTTCTGCTTGAATAAGACAATTGTCTAAATATGGGTAAATCTGAATATTTCTCTCCCTGCAAAATGCAATGGCTGGAGCTATGCACTTTGTGAATACCCTGGGCGCAGTAGATAAGCCAAAGGGAAGTGCAGAGAACTGATAGTGCATGGAGCCTGCCCTGAAGCGTAGGTATTTCCTGCAATATTCCCTTATTTCACATGGAGGTAAGCCTCCTTTAAGTCTAGGGTTGTCAGCCAGGCATCCTTGGCTAGCATGGGAAGAAGCTGTTGCAGAGTTAGCATTCTGAATTTTGGAACTACCAGAAAGGTGTTGAGACTAGAGAGGTCCAGGATGGGATGCCAGTTGTCTTTTCTGGGTACCAGAAAAAGTCTTGAATAAAAACCTTGTCCCCTTTGTTCTGCTGGGACAGGTTGAATAGCCCTGATATTGAGAAGAGAGAGAACCTGCTGTTGGGCCTCCGCCCTTTGGTATGGGGGCAGGTCTGGCCAACCATTTGGAGTTGGTAGTGTGTGGAAGTGGAATCTGTATCCTTGGGAAACTATGTTCAAAACCCATATGTCCTGGGTAATGAGTTCCCAGGTTTTTGCATGCAGGGCGAGTTTTCCTCCTAACGGAGCAGGTAGTTGAGCAGGGCTTGGAAGGGTTAAGGTTAAGTCACTGTGCCATTTTTCCGTAGGTGGGTGGCTTACTACTCCCTGCTTTGGAAGTGGGAGCCCCCCACTGTTTAGGTCTGTACGTACCCTGAGACTGTAGCCTAGATGGTCTGCTGTTCCTGGGTTTGGACTGAGAAGGCCTAGAAGAGACTGGAAAGGACCAGTTCTTTGAAGGCTAATGCCTACTGAATCTGGGTGGCTGCACTTGTAGGAAATTTTTAACAGTTTGCATAGATTTAGCTTTTTCCTCCATCCTTTTGAGGACTACTGCTTTGTTGTCAAATAGGCGGTTTTGGTTTAAGGGAGCATCCAGTAATTTAGCTTTTACATGATCTGGCAAGTTTTGTTCCTTAAGCCAAGCATGCCTTCTAATTATAGACCCAGTGACAGCAGCCCTGCAAGATGCTTCTAAAGAGTAAAAACCACATTGCAAAGTATGTTTACCAACCTGTTCTGCAGTATGCATTAAATCCTGTAACTCTTTGTGTTCAGTACAGTCAGGAATCAACATAATTTTCTGTTTAAGTAGCCACATAACATGCTGCTGATACTTTAACAAATGAAAATGGCAATTTAAAGCCCTAAGGCCCAAAGTAGCAGAAGTGTATACCTTCTTACCCCATCTGTCTAAGGCTCTAGAATCCCTATCAGAAGGGGCAGGATTTTTGGTTCATAGGTTCATACTAGGCTATCTGCCCGAGGGCATTTACAAGCCTAGCCCATAGTTTTGTGGCTTAAGCCACCCCTTTAGTATGGGGAACTATACCCATTATTTAGCTGTTCCTCTGTTGAGCAGTGACACTGAGGTAATCCATCCATTGGTCAAGATTCTCTGCCTCACATATACCGGATTTTATTCACACATATAGGGAGTCTTTGGGTGATGAATCTATCCCTCCACACGTCTATTAAATAGCCCCGTCGTTTTTTAAGTCTCCCTGTGCCTCTCTCTTCTCTGATCTATCTTTTTGAGGTGAAGCATATTCATCAAATCTGGGTTTGACATGGCCGAATAGAGCTGGAGTTCTTTCAGTCGGGCATTGTACTCAATCATTGGTCTGATGAGTGATGAGTATAGGAGACTATGACCTCCCTTGATCTAGATGAGAATCCCTTCATGATAAGGTGGGCAATGTAGAAGGTCTTCCTAACTACTTTAGCTACATGGGTGTCGAATGACAGACTACTATCAACCTGGGTCCCCAGGTCCTGATAACTTCTTCTGTGCTCAGTGGATTGCCACCTATTTGGTAGCTAGGGTAACCCTGTTTTTCCCGAAGGGTATGACTATGCATTTTGGCATTTAACTTTAGGCCATGGCTCTGGCACCAGTTATCCATTTCTGTGAGACCCTTCTGAAGGATATCTGTGTCAGATGTGTTTTCTACTATGGCCAGTTTGTTGCAGTCATCTGCAAACTTTGTCCCTCCTGTGTTTGCTTGTACTTGAAAAAGTAGATGCCAAACAAGAGTGGACCCAGGACTGAGCCCTGTGGTACACCACTTGTGACAGGCTTTGAGTCTGACATGGCGCCAGCAACTCTGACCCTGTGGGTTCTGTCACTCAGCCAGTTTGCAACCCATCTTGTGATGTATGGGTTAACATTTAAGCTGATGAGTTTTCAATGATACCCGAAGGGGTATTGTATTGCCAGATCGAGGTAGGCTGTATGGACTGCCTTTCCTCATCAATGGCTTTGGTGACTGTTTCAAAAAGTCAACCAAGTTTAGAAGGCATGATCTGCCTTTGACAAAGCCAAACTGGGATGGATCCAAAGTCTGCAAATTCCTATGTCTTTATTTATGAGGTCCATTATGATCCTCTCCATGGCTTTGCAGATAAGGCTTGTGAAGTGGGACCACAGTTGCAGTGCGCCACTTCCTGGGTGCGGTCCAGAGGTAAGACTATGATTAAACAGCTGTCCTAGCTGTGGGTTTAATTCCTCGTGAGTTTTGTGGAGCACACACAGCCGGGACACCATCAGGTCCCATGGATGCTGTGTTTTTTGCTTTGGAGAGAGCAGTTCTCACTTGGGCGTTGGAGATGTTTAGGGGGCTGCAATCACTTGGTATAGATATCTCTCCTTTTGGGGGGGAGGGGGTACAGTAGCCTTAATGCCTTTTGGTCCTTGGGAAATGGTCTCTGGATCCGCAGAATGATTCTTGAAGAGGAACTTGTGAGAGTCAGGTACTCTGTAGTACCTGCCATGTTTTCTGGGAGCTGGAGGTAAAGTGTCTGGGGTAAGGCTAGATTCCAAGAAAGCATCATCTACAATGTCCAAAACAGGAGGGATAGCTAAAGGCCTGTGTTGAGGTAGAAGTAAAATTCCCTAAGTCTCTTTTTGGACTCAGAGTAATCCTGGCTTTCCCACAGTGTGCAAGGTCTCACCGAAAGAAAAATCCTCTGGAGGGGAAGCAGACGGAATAGAATCCTCTGCATCAGAATCCTAATAAGTAGATAAGGGCAAATCCTGGTAATCAGAAGGAACAGAAACATCAGATTCCTGATCAGAAGAATCAAAAAGAAAATCGGTTCTAGGTCTCTTAGAGGGGGAAAGCTGGCTTCCCCTAATTAAGGCAATAAGGTCTTCAGCCATTCTAAGCACTTGTTTTTTTAGGCGTATGGGTCTGAGTCTGCAGTTTGGTCGTCGGTTTTCTAGGCGTGGTGCAAGTTTTAGGCCTGGAAGAAAACGATGGCGTCGGTTTAATATGAATGTCTGTAGGCCTGAATACACCCTCAGAAGCCGGTGCCTGCACAGCAGCTCCGGACCCATCCAACGTAGAGACAGCCACAGGTTCCATAGTCGAAGAAGACTCTCGCTGCATACCAGACTCCGAATGGGTCTCAGTAGAGGCTTGCGAATCAGAAGTAGTGGGTATCAGGGGCTGCAAAAGCGCCTCACTGAGTACCGGCGGACTGGCAACTAGCTTAACGGAAACATTGGCGGCAGTTTTGGACCTATGCGGCCTGTCTCTGTCTTTATCCTTACGTTTTTTCAGAATATCGGTGGTCGGATAGCTTGACGAAGCCATTTCGGAGTACACAGAAGGAGTACGAAAATAATTAGCTGCAAAAATAGCCCGACAATGACTAGCTCGGGCATTGAACAAGGCACAAAACCGACAACGAGGGACATTGTGGTCTGGGCCTAAACAAGGGATGCAGTAAGAATGAAAATCTCTAGGAGGTATTTGCTTTCCACAGTTAAAACAATTGTTAACTTTTACTGACATCGATTAGAGCAAGAAAAAAGATCCCCAATGGGGTACTTAGCTTTTTTTGAAGACTTTGGGTCTGAAACTCAAAAACGAAAATTTCAGGAGTTGGCCAACCGGCACTTGCGAAGTGCTTCTGCTTTGGGCACCGCTTGGCAAGAAAGACTGATGTAATGGCGTCGGCTGCATGTTTTATACCCCTGACGACCTGACATCAAGAAGCGACAACATCCGAAGCAGAAATCCGAAGACTCTGGTATTCATGCCGGCTGAGGGCTACCTGCAGGCAGATAACCCAAATGTGATGACTGCAACAGTGAAACACGAAGAACATTGGTGGAACAGGCACAGATCACTGTCACTACTATAATGACTGGCACACAAAGACCCTTTCATTACATAGGGGACTCTGATAAGAGGAATAATGTTCAAGCTAGGTACAGAGATTTTTCTGCTAAGTTGCACTTGAGTTTTAAAGAGTATAATTTCCTTAATGTCAAAGGACAGACGATGGTAGACCAGGGTCCTGCTAGTGTCACTAACACAGATGTCAAAAGGAACTGGGCATCCTGAATATCACAATAATGAGGCTGTGAATATGCAGAGGAAATGCACAGTACATAACAGGACCGATGTCTTGCTTTTTCCTAAAACTATTTGCCCCTGTGCCTTCCAGCCATCAAGACATCCCCTGATCAGGGTCAACCTATTTGCTCCGCAATATAAGGAAAGTGGCCTAGTGCCATATGGGGTCAACAGCTGCCAGGGAGAGGCATCATACACAGGCAGTCACGAGGGTTGTTTGCAACCTAACAGGTATCCTGACACTGAGGGCATACGATATGGTCCTAACTCCACCCTCATAGTGACATGAGCATCTGCATCACTACAGGGACGGTCTTTTGCTCTTCAGTCCCATGTATGCATTGTAGTAATAAGGGCTACTGACTCCAGCTTTAGTAGCCACAGCTAGCACATATCCTCTCAAGACAATCTTCCTGCTATGGGCAAAGCTCACATGAAGCAGCAAGGGCTACCATTATCGGCTTTAACGGTCACAACCCACATCCTCCTTGAACTGTCTCACTGCTATGGGCGAAGCCTTTGCTTTAACCCGAAGTATCAGCAATCTAGTTAGTAGGGACAACTCCCCACCCTTAAGGATGAGCACTGCCTACATTCCCTTGCTACCTCTACCAAGTACCCAAGCCACTACTCAAACTTACGTTGCATGAGATATAGTCAGGGCTTTACCCCACTATACCACAGGGGAAGTTTTGTTTCTTCTAAAACAGTGGACAGAACTGTGCATAAACACTTACAGAAAGCAACAGGATGTACTGCTTCAGTGATCAACAGCTGGCCCAAAGATGAAGCAATTGTCTTGTTTGTTTGTCTTTTCGGCTTTTCCCAGTTAGGGGTCGCCACAGCGGAACTCTGGTCCGCTAATGATTGGCAGTCGATTTTTTTTATGGTGCCAAGTTGCCTGTCCGACTCCCAACCTTCAGCAAAGGCACGCCCATTCACGCATGTCTTTTGGAGGCCACTCTACTGCGGGGAGGACATGCAGACTCCACACAGAAGGCACTCCAGCCGAGAATCGAACAGGAGAACCTCTTGCTGTGAGGCAACAACGCTACTGCTGTACCACCGCGGATTTACCCAAAGATGAAGCAATTAATAGCAATAAAAGTCTTTTAATCACTGCACAGTAAACTTTGCTGCACATCACACAAAAAGAGTTCTGACTGCTGGGATCTGAACTCCAAGCACTACATAGGGAAATGAGGCATGGAACATCAATAAGAATCTAGTCCATTTGGAGAACAAACACGGTGACAATGTGAAAGAAAAAATGTATCATAACGAAAGGAATACTGAAGGTAACTGTGAATATTCAGCAGAGTGGTTGCATAAATTAAGAAATGGCACAGCATTAAATATTTAAAGATTCGTGCTGATAAAGCCTCTGCTGATCATGAGGCAGCTGAGAAATTCATTGATGAATTTGCCAAGATAGACAAATCATTATTAAATTCAAATCTTCCCTTTGGGAAAAACCCGGTTCCCATGAATTACCACATCGATGGTAGTCCACAGAACACAGAAGGCATTATAAGAGATCTGGGAACACAAGCTGACAGCAATCTTTCTTTTGACCACCACTCTGTTACTGTGGTCAGACAGTCCTTCTGTGTGGCACATCTCATTACTAAGGGTTTTGCATCCAGGAAGAAAGAGGCCATCATCTCCCTCTACCTCTTCCCTCATTAGACTAATCATCGAGTACACTGACACATTTGGCATGTATCTCACTAGACACCTGCAACAACTGGGGAGGCCAGAAAAATACCTCACAAAGAGGTTCTTAGGCTTTAAACACTTGTCCAATATGGACAGACTCAAAAAACTCCAACTATTCACTGTCTCATATCGCCTACTTAGAGGCGATCTCTGCTTGACTTACAAAGTAATATCTGACCCAGCTCTGTTAGAAATGCTACATCTAAAGAAATCCCAATCCCTCCACACTACATGCACTCCAGAGACCTCAACCTCAGGAGGGACAGGTTCATAACCCAGAGACTGCCTATGCTATGGAATAGACTTCCCATACACATCAAGCAGAGCGCCTCACTGGCCCTCTTCAAGGGAAATATTGATGAGTGGATGGGAAACAGAAAATTCACCCTGGGGATCACTCCAGTGGCTCTACTTGACAAAGGCACTGGGAACTAAGGTCGGGTGGCAAGATGCCAGGGTAATCCTATGGGCTAGGCTTGTAAAGGCTCCAGGGCCATTAGCCTAGTACACACCTATGAACCTATAAGATCACTGATGAAAACCTAACTTCTTCTTTCGGCTTTTCCTGGTTAGGGGTCGCATAGTGGATCACCTGTCCGCTCATGATTGGCAGTGGAGTTTTACGGTGTCGAGTTGCCAGTCCGGCGCCCAACTTTCCACAGAATGAACACACAGACACACACACACACACACACACACACACACACACACACACACACACACACACACACACACACACTCACACTCACACCTAGGGCCAATTTAGAGTGTCCAATCCACCTACAGCATGTCACTGGGATGTGGGAGAAAACTGCAGCACCCGGAGGAAACCCACATGACCACAGGGAGGACATGCAGACTCCACACAGAAGACACCCCAGCCAAGGATCGAACCAGGGAACCTCTTGCTGTACTGATGAAAACCTAACAGCAGAACAAATCTGCAATGGTGATGAAACATTGTTGTTATGGTATGATTCATCCAGAAAAACAATGACTACAGTTGATAAGAGAGTTCCTACAAGAGTTAAGGATACCAAGGGCAGACTAACAGTGCTGGGATGTGCTAATGCAGCAGGCATGCATAAGTGTGCACTTATTGTGGTAGACAAAAGCTTGCATCCTCGCTGTTTTAATAGTGTGAATACCTTAACAGTCTATTATTATACCAACAAAAGGGCATGGATCACCAGTGAAAATCTTTTCTGATTAGTTTCACACACGTTTTGTTCCAGTAACTCATGCCCACTGCGGGGAAGCTGGGCTGGATGCCAAGTGCAAGTTTTGTTATTCCTTAACAACTATTCTGCTCATCCTCCAGCTGAACTTCTCATCCAAAATAATGTGTATGCCAAGTACTTCCTCCCAATGTGACTTCATTAATTCATCCATGTGACCAAGGTATCCTTAGATTAATGAAGTCTAAATATAAAGACAATTTCTTGAACAACATGCCGGCAGCAGTGAATAGAGGCATAGGTGTGGAAGGTTTCCAGAAGGAATTTACTCTGAAGGGTGCTGTATATACAGCTGCCAGTGCATGGAATTATGTAACTAAAGACACATACCAGGCACAACCTCTGGCCTCCAACTATGTTAAGTGATGCTGATGGACAAAGTGATGAGTTTGAAAAATTCTGCATGTCAAGTGGGGAAAAAGAGGATATCAGACTTTCTTAAATATGCAGAGAGTACACATTCAGAGTCTGTCAATAACCAAGAGAAAATGAATATCAATGACATTCTTAACATTGATAATAACACTCTCAATAACTGATGATGAAATAACTGCAATGGTTCTGACTCAATGTGATCGTAAAGGTAACGGTGACAATGAAGATGACATTGTTAACAGTGAAAAATATGCCCATAGGTCATCAACATCATCATCAACCCCCTTTTTCCCATTTTCTACATGGGTTCAATGTGCCATGTTAACTGTCACAATCTCTCTTGATTCAATGCTGCACTCCTGCCTTCTTCGATACTCATGCCTGACTGCCACAGAACTGCTCTCACACAATCCTTCCACCTGTTTTCTGGATGTCTTTGTTTCCTCTTACATTCTTCCTGTCTGTCTCAAATCTTCTTAACCAGATCATCTTCTACTTTTTTGTACTTGTGTCTGAACCACAGTAATCTGTTCTCTTGTAATTGGAGCTACTTTGGCTTTTACTCTTATGTACTCATTTCTTCGTCTCTCCCATGGTGTGCACCCTATCAACCTTCTCAGGCACTTGGTCTCCATCATCTCTAGCTTCCTCATATGCTCTGCTTTACTGCCCAGGTTTCTGTACCATACAGTAGTACTGGTCACACCACTGTCTTGTACACCTTACTTTTCAGTGTTTTTGGCATTCTTCGGTCATAGATTATACCTGACACCCTATCCCAGTTGGCTGCAGCCCCTCTGATTCTAGATTTGACCTCTTCATTCAGACTTTCCTTCTTCTCAACCGCCCCTCCAGATACTTGAAGTTAACATGTTCCTCTATCTTCCCTTCCCTTCTATCTCAATTCTCAGTTTCTTCTGATTTCTCCAATTTGCTGCCATTACCACTGTCTTATCTGTGCCTAACTTCACCCTATGCACCTTCAGTTTTGCATTCCATTCCCCTATCCTTTGCTGAAGTTCCTTCTTAGAGTCTGCCTGTAATGCCACGTCTTCTGCTTACAGCAACTTTGTTGATCTGTCCCCTCCAACCTGTTTGCTAATGTAAACCATTACTTGTATGAACAGCAATGGTCTCAGAGCTGAACCCTGATGCAGACCCATTCAAACTGGGAACCCCTCTGTGAGACCGAACATTGTTCATACTTGAGTGATGGGGTCCTTGTACATAATCTGCACTAATTCTACTTGAGTCATTGGGTCCTTGTACATAGCCTGCACTAATTCTACTAATGTTTCTGGGACTTTGAACCACAGCAGGACTGCCCAAATCAGCTTTTTTTGGGGGATTTTATCATATGCCTTCCCAAGTCAAAGAATGCCCAACTGCACTCCTTCCTCATGTGTAGCGTCTTCTCAACTATTTGTCTCAATGCAAATAGTGGGTCGGTTTTGCTGCATTCTGATCTGAATCTGAACTGCTCACTTCCAATTTTGCTTTCTACGACTGCGTATCCATTTATCAATCACCCTCTCCATAACTTTCATGCAATGTGACAAAAGTCTGATACTCCATACTGCCCACAGTTGTGGATGTCCCTTTTGCTCTTGTACAATGGCACAAGTTTGCTTATTCTCCAGTCATCTAGGATATGCCTATATCTCCACACTGCTATAAGAAGCCTCAGGAGCCATTTCTCCCCTATCTCGCCCAGCATCTTTATCATATCTGTTGTGACCTCATTTGAGCCTGCTGCGCTCCTTAACTTCATTTTCCTTAGTGCTGTTATTACTTCTTCTATGGGGGTCTCCTCTTCTTCTCTCATCGTAGGCTGTGTCTGGGACAGTACAGCTTCTGTGGGGTTTTCTTCATTCAGAAGCTGCTAGGAGTACTCCTTCCATCTGAGTTGATGTCCTGTGGACTTGTGAGCAGGTTGCTGCTGGCATCCCTTATGAAGGGTGTCTGACTATCTTCTTTATCTTTCTACCTTTGCCTTGCAACCTGATACAGTTTCTTTGTGCCACCTACTGAGTCACTTTCCAGAAGCTGGTAGAGTGCCTCTGATGCTCTTATTTGCTACTGCAGCTCCTTTCTTAGCCTCTGTTAGCCAACCAGTATTCCTTCCTAGCCTGGTCAGTCTTTTCCATCTTCCACTTTTTCCTGCACTCCTTTCTTTTGATGACTTCCTAGATATTCCACTACTAGGTTTCCTTACGTACTTTATTTCCATACCTGGCTCAGCCACGTATCTGTTCTATAGTCCTCACATATGCTGTTTCAAGGCGCTGCCATTCTTCTTCAACTCCACCTAGTTCCTCCTTTTCTTGGAGTGCTAGAGACCCAAGTAATTCCTTGGACTGTTGTATTTTCTCTCCAGTCAACTTCCAGGTCTTCAGCCTGACCTCTGTTGACCTTAGAGTCTTCTCTGATGACTGCTTGCAGCTGATTTTGATAACCAGTAGTTTATGCTGTGGACTGACGGTTTCACTGGGAATGACTCTGCAATCATTGATTCTACCCCACTGCCCTTCCCTTACTAGGAGGAAGTCTACCCTAGTTGCATGTTGGCCACTCTTACACGTGATCTTGTGACTGTTTCTTTCTGAACCAGTTGATGGCTACTATCAAGCCATTTGCCAGACAGAAGTCTAGAATGACCTGTCCTTTATTCCTGTTGCCCCATCCATGTAAACCCAGGCTATCCTTATATCCTGTTCTGCAATTCCTGTTATGTGCATTCCGGTCACCCATTATCAACACCAATTCTTGCTGTCCCGCTTTATCTAGTAGGTCCTGCAACTGCTGTCTGAATGTACTCTTCTTTTCACTGTCACAATCCTGCAGTGGGAAAGCTGAGATTATGAATACTGCTCTATCATTACAATGTAGTCTAACTACCATGAGTCTTGTCACTAATTCTGATGACATCTCTCACTGTCTTTTGAAGCCTCTTCCTCACTACAATTTCCACACCATTTCTACCCTGTCCTCCTCCTGAGCTGTAGACTCTGGCTCTCAATCCAAGTGGCTTTGTTGCACAGCCGTTCCATCTTGTCTCTTGGATACATAGGATGGCCATCCTCCAAGTCATCCAGTTCCAAGCTCTGTCCTGTCAGTGAACCAGAGTGCAGCGATTCTTAGTTCATGTTTGGCAGGTTGATTGGTTTTATGTCTAGATTTCACTCAACACAGCTATCTCAGGTTACCCAGGGTGGGCAACTTGACACTGACCAGCCAATAGCCTATAGACAGAGGACTGCTGGGCTTTATGGCAGGCACACACTGGCCAATAGAGGCAAATACACCCCTCCCACCATGAGCATGGGTCCTTGATGTAGGTTGGAGTAGGCCTGGTCCTCAATCCACTTATCAACGACAAACATCCATGTCCATTTGACAGCATTACTCAAACTGACCAAATCAACTAGAGCCATATTTTACTGTTGAGTGGCTAATCCTGCTATGGCATGCAGTCTGTAATCCCAGTTCTCCTACCTTGAGGATACTGCTTACTACACTAGATACCCAATGCAGTTGGTCTATACAACTCCTCCCCCTATAGGGCACCATGTAGAATCTGTGCTGCTGCCCACAGCTGCGATCATTGATGAATACGAGATAGAAACACTCAGCATGTTTTGCACCCATAGACAACATGGTGAAATGTGTGATGGACTAGAGCAGAGAGCAAGAAATCATAACAGTGTATAATATCAAAGACAGACTGCTGCAACACAAACACTTGTTAATTAAGCAGAGGACACAGGAAGAAACATTAAAAAAATATATCCAGAATAATGCTTCTCATCCCTGCAGCATCCCATTCCAGGTCCCTCAACTGCTTATGTTCTTCCTAAAAGTGATGTCAGCGATTATGCACCCGTTTCTAAAAATTCCTAAGACATAATGTAGTTCCAACATTTGATGCTGCATTTATCTTCTTCTATGTAGTGTTAGTGTTCGTGTTCTTTTTAGTAAATAAAAGTTTTTACATTATATCTGAATTTAATCGCTACTTAAAATACCATACATGAATGTAACGTGACTATCTGTAGTGTAATTATTGCATTACAAATAAAATGCTATCTCATTTTATAGAAGTAAATACAAATACAATGCAACCCTGGTTTTTGTACATCTTAGAAATTGGACATTTCGGTTCTTGCATAACTTCTGACTGACAAAATGTGTCCCAGATGTCACACATGTTTCAGAACTCGCACAATGTCCAGCTTGCAAACAAACCAGTTGGCAACTAGTTTCAGCAATGTGCAGCTGATATCTTCTGTCTCCACCTCATTTGTTTACTTTTTAGGCACATATTAACATTTTCAGTGTTATTTACCAAAAATTAATAACATGGCTCAAAAATCAAGTGCTGAAATTATAGAGGGTAAAAAGAATGTGAATATTAGTACAACTGAAGTGAAAAGAGAGAGAATTTCCATGAGTGAAAGTGGTAAAGGATATTTGCAGCTTGCCAAAGTGTATGATATAGCTAAATCAACAATATTTAGCAAAAGAAATGAAATGACAGCCTACAAGAATCACAGTTACCTGATGTCCGTGGAGGGTGTCTCACCTTCTAAACAGCAGCCACAATCCTCCATCCCTCCCTAGCCTGCAACTTCCACTTGTGCCAGCAAATTCTACTTTGTACAGGTAAAATTTTTGTTTCTGTTTTTATTAACATTTTTCTTTTAGAAATTATATTTATTACACAATATTATTGTTTAAAATGTTGTTTTATATTTTCTGGTAGAAAAATATTTTGGGTGGTCACTTTTGGTGCCCCAGAACAGATTAATTAAATTTACATGCATTGCAATGAGAAATACTGCTTCAGATCACACACATTTTCTCATCTTGTACTCACCCACAAAACCAATTACATGTTTGAAAACCAGGGTCTTACTGTATTTCAAAATCCAGAAAAATCCAAAATCCAGAGCTCTTCCTGTCCCAAGCATTCCAAATAAGGGATTCGCAACCTGTACCCCCCCCCAACCATGTCCGAAAGACACTTGCTAGATTAACTGATGATTCTAAATGTTAACTGTGTTTGCAGTGTGTTTATGTGAGATATAGAAGAAAGCCCCATTCCTTACTTTTCTATTAAATTTGGTGGATGGTATTGGCTCTTAATGGGGTCACTCTTAAGAGGTGGATGCAACTCGGCAGCATTGTATAGATGGATAATTCTCCAATGGTAATTCTTATGAAAATTAAATTTTGCACCTAGCACTCAGGGCTATGTCTGAAATCGGTTCAATTTGGATCAGTATGTTATGCTAGTAAATAAAGTACAAATAAAATAAGTTCTCCCATCCCCAATCTTCTCCTGATCTGGGAAGGGGATGAGTGGAGAATCACAATGCTGAAAGGACAAAAGATGAGTCTTTCTGCATCCCTAGAATCAAACTGGACCACAGTAACAAAATCCATGGTCAGAGTCAGAGTCCTGGCCTGGTGAGTGTTAATGGCCTCTGGGTTGCTGTTGCAGCTGGGCCTGCTTCTATGGTTTCCCGTGTGACCAAAATTTCTGCTAGCTGCACTGAGATCTGGAAAATGGCCTTTCCAGTGGTTAGTCTTATGCCCATACTGCATTGGCTCTGCAAAGGATGTTTACAAAAGTGGCCTTTCCTTCCTTAGCAATAAGTATCAAACATAGTTAAGAGTGCTGGAGTATGGCAGTATCGGATACTGGAGGATGGAACACTGCATCTGAGGCATCATAGGTGCTTGCAACATGAGTGAACTGACAGTGAAAGCTGTGGGCATTCAAGCTTTGGAACATTATTTGCCTATCAAGTGTGGTTTAATTTCTTTTACAGGCATTTTCCAAGAGCTTTTTTTCTGAAAGTACAGATTATGAATCTGGTATTACCTGGTTCAATGGTGCAGAGGGATGAAATCCTTACTGCAACCCAGATGACTGGGATTCATTTACTGGCCTTGGCAAAGGAGAAGCTGGGCAGGGAGGGGGAGGGGGAGGAATGAGGGGGTGGAAAGGGTTGCACCCACTCAGGGGCACACAGTGTTGGTGCGATTTGTCCAGTGGAAACTGGGGAAACCACAGCTTGTACTTCTTGGGTTCAGTGCAGCTGCCTAGAGGGAACACCCCTTAGGGAAGTAAGGGGGATGACCTCTTTCAAGAGTCCACTGTATGACTTCCCAGGAGCTTAACCAAGTGCATGCAAGGAGATGGGCTAGCAAACAAAAAATCTGAATCACCCCTGATGGCTGCTTGAATGACAGCCACTTCCACCTGACTCTTACTCCGGTGATGGGGAATGAAAGGGTAGACTGTTTGCTAGAGGGCTAATTACCAATAGATAGGGGGGAAAAAAAGAGTTAAAAACAGAAAAAGGGAGAATGCACACTTGATAATTCAGTGTCCTCTTGGTAAGAGTATAGGATATGCACATCTATTTTGCAGAATGGTCCAGTACTCTAGTACATGTTTAGAAGTTGGACCACCTATTTCTATGATTCACAGGTGGAGCTGCTGCTGACAAGGTCTGATAAAGGTGAATGTTCTATTCCCATGTAGCAAAATCTTTTGGGGACCAAAAGATTTTGCTGGCTTTCCAGGGCAGAGAAGATATTGTCAGAGTTGGCCAAATGGAAAGAATATTCGTGAAAGCATCAGTGCACAATGCCAGCTTGTTGTAGATACTGCTTTATTTTATAGGGATCCTTTAGAAGCCATCCACCCGTTAACTGTGTGGCATAAAGGGTCTCATCAAATTTTAGGTCTTTTGGGGGAAATGGGGCTGTTAATCCTCATCCACATATGTGGACAATTTGTCATAGTCAAGGTCTTCATAATCTCTGAGGATAAGACTGATCTACCACATTTATTTCTTTATAATTATTTGTTTTTTAGTTTCTGGAGGAGAACATCGATGAAACTGATCATTTTGAGGCCCCCAGGATACAATCAAACAAGTAGCATAAATTACAGATAAGCAGTTACAACTAATACATTACTAGCAAAAAAAAAAAAAAAAACACATAATATAGTGCATGAGTATAAACTACAGGTACAGTTACATAAATACAGTCATGCATATGTATTGAAAAAAGTAACAGCAAATCCTATGAGGGAAAGGCAAAAGTACAGTTTTGTACCTACCATAAATGTAGATGTTCGAGTGCTAATACAGCTGCAGTCATAACAGATGGGTTTTCCTGCCATCAGGCGGGTCCTCGGTCGGCCGAATTCCAAAGTCTAGGTCCGGCGTCGGTTGTCGTTGCTTCCTCCCTGACGTCAGTGCGACAGGGGTATAAAAGATCCAGCCGACGCCATTTTCTTCAGTTTTTCTTACCCCAGATGTCAGGTGCCCCAGAAGGAAGGCAATACATAAAATTATGTAATAATGCAATGCAATATAATCAAAAAACAGTAGTTGCAAGCAAATACACCATAAAAGAATACCCCTAGAGGGGAAGGAGGGAGGGAAACCTGGACTGCAGCTGTATTAGCACTCAAACATCTACATTTATGGTAGGTACAAAACTGTACTATGTTCATCGTGCATACAGCTGCAGTCATAACAGATGGGTAGAATCCCAAAGCTAAAAAGGGGTGGTAGGCACTAGGTGGAACTAGGAGGAGCCAGGATGCCCTGCAAGACTGCAGTGGCAAAGCCTGCTCTAGATTTGGAGTATAATGGTAGGTGATAGTGCTTGGAGAAGGTATGTACGGAACTCCAAGTGGCTGCTTCCAAAATATCTTTGGTAGGAACCCCCCCTGAGGAAAGCTGCAGAGGTAGCTGTGGCCCTTGTGGAGTGAGATCTGATGCCTGCAGGTACAGATTTACCATGAAAAGAGTAACAAAAGCGTATGCAGTGGGCTATCCACTTTGAGATTGTCTGTTTGGAAATAGGCTTCCCTTGAGCTCCTGCAGCATAGGACACAAAGAGTTGCTCTGATTTTCTGAAAGGCTTTGTTCTGTCCAAATAATAACGCAGCTGTCTGTGAATGTCCAAGGAATGTAGCAGTCTTTCCCCTTTGTTTTGAGGATTAGGGTAGAAGGTAGGTAAGTGGATAGCCTGATTCAAGGCTACCCTGGGTACTACCTTTGGCATAAAGGACGGATTGGTTCATAAGGTAACTCTGTCCTGATGGAAAATGATGAAAGGCTGCACAGCCATGAGGGCTTGTAGTTCCGAAACCCTGCGAGTTGAAGTGATTGCCAGGAGGAAGGCTGTTTTCCAAGACAAGTATTGCAGTTCTGTTGAAGCAGCTGGCTCAAAAGGAGGCAAGGTCAGTTTTTCTAGTATGAAATTGAGGTCCCAAGCAGGTACTGGTTGTTTCCTTGGGAGTTTTATATTCTTAGCCCCTCTGAGGAACTGTCTTAAGAGGGGGTGAGAGAATAAAGGAGGATCAGTGTTGTATTCTGCAGAAATGGCTGAGGCATGGATTTTGATGGAGGAGAATGAAAGTCCATTGCTTAGCATCTCAGCTAGGTACTGTAATATTTGGGGTAAATTCAGTATTCCAGGATTCTGACCCTTTTTCTCATTCCAGGCACAAAACCGTTTCCATTTTGCAGAGTAGGCTTTTCTTGTAGAAGGTCTTCTGGCCTCCAAAATGACATCCTGCACCTCCTTGGAGAGTAGGGCCTGTTGTGAATTTAAGGAATCTTCCATGCGGCTAGATTGAGTGTTTTCAGCTGACTGTGTGGAGTTTTGAAGTTGCGCTGAGTCAGTAGAAGAGGCATTAGAGGCAGGATCCATGGTGGGGAATGCATCAGGCTTTTCAGGAGTGGGTACCAGTGTTGTCTTGGCCAGTCTGGAGCAATGAGAATCATCTTTGGTCTGTCTGCTCTGGTTTTTAATAGAACTTTGGGCAGCAGAGGGAGAGGTGGAAAGGCATAAACTGTCGTTGTTGCCCAACTGCAGGAGAGTGCGTCCACCTTCCAGGCCTGTGGATGAAAGGTCCTTGAGCAGAATTTTGCCAATTGGTGATTTCTGTGGGAGGCAAAGAGATCTATGTCTGGCCTTCCCCATGCTTGAGTTATCCTTGTGAAAACTTGAGGATGCAACTTCCATTCGTGTGGATCTGTCATATTTCTGCTTAGGTCGTCTGCCAGTGTGTTTTCCCTGCCTGGCAGGTACTGTGCTTGAAGCTCGATTTGTAATTCTAGAGCCATGTTCCAAAGAGACATGGCTTGCCTGCATAGGGGGTATGAATGGGTACTTCCCTGTCTGTTTATGTACCACATTACTGTGGTGTTGTCCGTCCTTATCAATAGCTGGCCTGGATGCAGTAGGTCTTTGAAAGCTATAATAGCATTTATTACTGCTAGCATTTCCTTCTGATTGATGTGTAGGTGCTTTTCTTTTGGGGACCATTTGCCCTGAATGCACCGATCTGTCATATGCGCCCCCCAGGCATAGTCCGAGGCGTCTGTTGTGATGATTTGATTTGCTTGAGGCTTGCAGAATGGGAGACCTGTGTTTCTTTGGCATGCTTGAGCCCACCACAGAAATTCCTTTTGAAAACATGGAATTAGTGGTATTATTGTTTCCAAACTGTGGCTGTGTTGAGACCATAGGTTTTTTAGGTACCATTGAAGTTTCCTCATATGCAGCTTTGCACATGGGATTAGTAGGATGCAAGATGCCATGAATCCCAGAGCCTGCAGGATTTTCCTTGAAGTCAGCCTGGTGAAAGTTGCCAGTTTTCTGAAGTATTGAGTTAGTTGCCCTTGTTTCTCTGGCGTGAGGTAGGCCATCTGGGTGTTTGTATCCAAGCTGGCACCCAGGAAAATTATTATTTGAGAGGGTATTAGCCTTGATTTCTTTTTGTTGACTGTGTATCCCAGAGAATTCAACAACATTATTACAAACGCCAGATGTTTCATAAGTATGTGCTTGCTGTCCGCTTGGATCAGGCAGTCGTCCAGATATGGGTATATTTGTATCCCTTGAAGTCTGCAGTAGGCGATTACTGATGCCAGGCATTTCGTGAACACTCTGGGCGCAGTAGATAAGCCAAAGGGCAATGCAGAGAATTGATAATGGGTTGAACCTGCAAGAAATCTGAGGTATCTTCCTCATTCTTGTCTGATTGGGACATGCAGGTATGCCTCCTTGAGGTCCAATGTTACCAGCCAAGACTCCTTGCCCAGCATGGGAAGAAGCTGCTGTAATGTGAGCATCTTGAATTTTGGCACGAGTAAAAAAGTGTTTAGGATGGATAGGTCCAAAATAGGTCTCCAATCTTTTCCCTTCCTTGGTACCAGGAATAGTCTGGAATAAAAACCTTGACCCTGTTCTTGTGCAGGTACCTCTTGAATAGCTTTCGTGTCCATGAGATCTGAAATTTGTTTCTGTGCCTCTGCCCTTTGATTGTGTGGCAGGTTTGGCATGCCTCTCATTTTTGGAAGGGTGTGAAAGTGAAATCTGTAGCCTCTGTCTATAATGTCCAGGATCCATTTGTCTTTTGTGACAATATGCCAATTTTTTGAAAATAATGCCAGTTTTCCGCCTAAAGATGCTGTCATTTGAGCCTTGCTTGGCATGCAAAGGGGAAAGTCATTGGTTCTGCTTTCTGAATGGCTGTGAACTATCCTCACCACCTCTTTGTGTGGGTGCTTGCCATTGTCTGCCTCTAAATGATCCTTGAGATTGCCCTCTGCCCCTCGGGTGCCTGTATCTACCTCTTTGGGGTCTGTCTGTGGCTGGAAAGGACCAATTTTTGGAAGGCCAATTTCTACTGAAACATGGAGGTTGTACCTGTAGGAAATCTTTTACTGTTTGCATTGATTTTGCCTTCTCCTCCATTTTCTTTAATACCTCCTCAGCTTTAACACCAAACAATACATCTTTTTGCAGAGGGGCATCTAGTAATTTAGCTTTGACATGATCTGGTAAGGTTTGCTCTTTGAGCCAGGCATGCCTACGTATGACTGATCCTGTAACAGCAGCTCTACATGAGGCCTCAAAAGCATCAAAACCACATTGCAAGGTATGTTTACCCACTTGTTCGGCACTATGTATCAAATTCCTGCAACTCCTTCAAGTCCGGTTGTTCAGGTTGTGACATTTTGTTTCTCAACTGTGATAACAGAAATTGTTGGTACTTTAATATATGGAACTGACAGTTTAATGCCCTCATGGTTAAGGTGGCCGAGGTGTAAACCTTTTCCCCCCACCTCTCTAAAGCTCTGGAATCTCTCTCTGAAGGTAATGGATTTTTAGCAGTGGAGGCCTTAGTTCCCTTGGGACCCTGTGATATAGTTCTGGGTCAGCCGCATGGCTTTTGTATAGGAATTGGTGTGAGTCAGGAACCCGGTAATACCTGTCAGGCTTGACTGGAGCTGGAGGTAAAGAATCTGGGTTAAGGCAGGCCTCCGAATACATGTCATCAAGAATGTCTAAGACAGGGGGTATAGCCAGAGGCCTGTGCTGAGGAAGCAAGAGGAAATGCTTAAGCCTTTTCTTGGAGTCTGAGTACTCTTGGCCTTCCCAGTGGAAGTGTTCCCTCAAGGTATGTAAGGTTTCCCCAAAAGAGTAATCTTCAGGGGGGGGGAGACAGAGGGAATGGACTCCTCTGCATCAGAATCTTCAAAAGGGGAGTAAAAATGTTCCAGGTCTTCAGAATGTTCTGTAATAATGGAGGCCTGGTCCGAGGAGGGGGATTCTTCCTCCACTCTGGGTCTTTTGTCCGGGGGGGGGGGTTGAGAACCCCTAATAAGAGTAATCAAATCCTCAGCCATTTTGAGCATCTGCTTTTTAGGCATGGGGCCTTGAGAAGGGCCCTGTGGAGCTTGTGTTTTAGTATGCATGGCTGATTTAGACTTAGTGAAAGCCTTGATGGAAAAAGAAGAGGATGGCCTGTAGACACCTTGAGAGGTTGCAGGTCTATCTAAACTCTGAGTTTCACCGCCAATAGTGGCTTCAGTATCTGTAGTCGGGGTGTGGGCCGAAGAGCCTGCGACCTCAGGCACAGAAGACACCACCAATGAAGTGTCGTCGGTAGTCAGGGGCTGGGTAGGCGCCTCACTGAGAACCGGACCACCTGTAGTCGGTTTTGGCGTGGTGTCGGTAGAAGTCGCGGACCTCATATGTCGGTCCTTATCTTTGCGTCTTTTACTTAAAACTGGAGTCGGGGTATCCGACGACATAATGTAATTAAATTTTTCGCCAAAATAGTGTTGGGCGAACTCCGCCCGATGCTTAATAGTGCGTTTGTTGAAAGTAGCACAAAAACGACAGGCCGAGACGTCGTGGTCTGGGCCTAGGCAAGGAATGCAGAGGGAATGAAAATCCTTATGTGGTATTTGCTTCCCACAAGAAATGCAATTATTAACTTTGTCTGACATCGGTCTGAGGCAAGAAAAGTTTCCAACGGGTACTTAGCTTTCAAGAAGACTTCGGTTGAAAAATATTCGTAATCTCAGGAGCTGGCCGACCGGCACTTGCGAACTGCTTCTGCTTCGGGCACTGCGCAGCAAGAAAGACTGGAGAAAATGGCATCGGCTGGATCTTTTATACCCCTGTCACACTGACGTCAGGGAGGAAGCGACGACAACCGACGCCGGACCTAGACTTTGGAATTCGGCCGACCGAGGACCCGCCTGATGGCAGGAAAACCCATCTGTTATGACTGCAGCTGTATGCACGATGAACATCAGATATTTATAATCACACAACACAGAAGGAAGATATACCATTATGCATGCATTTTACGATCTGGCATGCTTTTTTGAGGTGCATGGTGTGATAGACTGCACACATGTGGCTATTAGGGCCACACCTGGCCCATAAGGAGAAAGGTACCATACAGGAAAAAGCTACCATTCCATCAACTGCCAGGTAGTGTGTGATGCATCTGGTTGTACCACCAATGCCTCAGCCCAGAAGAGAGTTTTCTTATAAACCATCAGTAATGACAGCATCTGGTATGGCAATCAGTCCAATGGGGACTGCATTCACACTGCTGGAAATGCTAGTACTGGTCATCTCTTAGCATCTTTGTGGTGCAGAAGGACAAATCAAACCAAATCATCAAAGATCAAGCAGACAATGAGCCAACAGTCATTGGCCAAGAAGAATGGGAGTGATCTGCCAATGTTAGCTTACTCATCCCGAGGGGAAGAAAGTCGACTAATCCACTGTGCTTGTGATTCCTTGAAGAGGATGGGCAGATGGCACCAGGTGCAGACAGTCAAGCAATGAGCAATCTACTGTTAAAGAGTGCTTGTGCTGCAGACAAATCAATGCACATATGAACACATGAGCACATTAAGGACCCAGTACTGCACCCCCCACTTCTGCAAGCTTAACAAAGGCTGCAAGGGAAGGGTTAGGTGGCATGAATTTTTTTTTATTTATTTATTTTACATTTGTTGACCGGGCTAGTCTAGCTGGATATATTTCCATTTTCAGTAGAGGTCCGGGGAGAAAAGCTCCAACATTAATAGTTAGATCATTACTTGAAATACAGCAACAAGGATGGTACACATAGTTGAAACAAAGTAAATGAAAGTAGTTCAAATAAGTATACAAAAATCAGTAATAATAATAAAAAAAAAGCGATCAAAAAAGATATTTACACTAGTATAGAAATCATTAAGAATGGTGAGATGAATTCTATTACACAATAAAAGTGACATAGTGTTATTACGTACTAGGTTGTACTAACAATAAGCAGGATAGAATCTACCAAATTGTTTCATTGTAGTCACCAATTCAATTCTTCATCACAGAAATTATAGAAATATGTGTGAAAAATTGGTAGGGTGTAGAAGTAACATTAGTAGAGGGAAAGGTTAGTCAGGTTTACAACATGGACATAACCAGTGAGTTTTAAAGTATGTTTTTAGTCTTTGTTTAAAGAGAGGCAAAGAAGAAAGTGTTGTCAGTTCATTGGGAAGGAGGTTCCAGTCTTTTCCCACTGTGTTATAAAACAGGGAATCTCCAGCCAAGTTATTAGTTTTGGTTATACTAGCTAGAAGCTTGTTAGAGGAGCGCAGTGAGTTTAGGTTTTTATAAGGGAGTATGAGATTAGATAGTATAGGAGTGCTATTAGGTTGATAAAATATCTTGTGGGTCATGGTTAGTTGGGAGATTTTCAGAAGGTTTTGAAGTTCAAGCCAGCCCAGCTGCTTTAGATTTAGACAGTGGTGAGTTCGAAAGGGGTCACCAGTAGCAAATCTGGCGATGCTGTTATAGGCATGCTGTAGGTTGACAAGGTTATTCTTTTTGAGGTTGGTGTATATGGGAGAGGCATAAAGAAGAGTAGAAATTAAATGGGAATGAACAATTTTGGTTTTAGCTGTTGGAGTTAAGAAAGTTTTGATTCGATATAAGGAGCCAATTTTCCTGCTGACATTTTTAATGGTGTTATTTATGTGACTTTCAAATGTAAGGTTGTTATCAATAGTAATTCCTAACAGTTTAGTTGTAGAGTCAGGGTGTATGATTGTGCTATTATTGGAAATGACAGAGAAATCAATTGGGGTAGACTTATTGGAGGGTGTAAAGAGAAGTAGCTTGTTTTTTTTCGCATTAAGAAGGAGACAACGTTTTGTGAACCATGTTTCTACTGTGTTAAATACATTCTGAGTCAGGGAATGTAGTGCAGATGGTGAGGTTGCTGAGCAAATTAATGTTGAATCATCTGCATATTGAATGCAGGTGGCCTGTGGGATTGCTACATGCAGGTCGTTAATAAAAAGAGAAAAAGAAATGGGCCTAGAATGGAGCCCTGAGGGACTCCCAGTGTAACAGGTAGAAGGGATGATATATTATTTGCCCAGAGAACTGCTTGTTGTCTATTGGTTAGGTAGGACCTGAACCATTTAACAACTAAAGAGTCAAGAGAGAAGGATTCAAGAATGTTGATCAGAAGTGCATAGTTAACCATATCGAAAGCTTTGGAGAGGTCAATAAAGAGTGCAGATGAGAGGTTGTTGTTATTATGATTTCTATTTATAACATCTGTAAAGGATAACAGAGTGGTTGTGGTACTATGAGATGGCCTAAAACCATGCTGACATTTAGCTATTATGTTATTTTGTGTTAAATGGTTTAAAAGTTGATGAACGCATTTTTCCATGATTTCTGTTAAGGGTGATATGAGTGCTATTGGTCGATAGTTTGAGTAGTCATTTGAGTTGCCGCCTTTGTGAAGGGGAATGATATGGGAGATTTTCCAGATGTTTGGAATGTAACCTTCCTTAATGGTTCTGTTTATGAGGAGGGATATAGGATAGGAAATTACTTTGGCTGCTTTTTGGAGGTATTCAGAAGGTAACTGGTCAGCAGAAGGGGTACAAGGCCTAAGTTTTTGGATGAGTTTGTAGATGAAAGTGGTAGATATTGGTTGAATAGAGAATACTGGTAGAGTACTAGGTATGGACGTGGCAAGGTTTAAGCTGTCTGGAGTAAGTTGGTTAGCTAGTGTTTGTATGGTTTCTGTAAAGAAGGAGTTGAAGGCATTGGCTGTTTGGAGGGGGGTGTTAGGGTCTGCCTGAAGTGGGATAGGTGTATGGGAGTGCCCTGGGGAAAGGAGTTTATATACACTAGACCAAAACTTCTGGGGGTTATTCTGGTGATTTTGCTGTATTTTACAGTAGTAGTTCTTTTTGTGTGTGAGTATTGCCTTTTTTGTAGTATTTCTCAGTTGCTTAAAAAGTTGTTGATCAGAAATATTTTTGTTAGCTCTCCACTTTGCCCAGGTTTTATTTCTAAGTAAGATCTTTTGTTTGGTTTCATTAGTAAGCCAGGGGGCTGGTTTAGCTTTCATTCTAATGGTCCTTTTGGGTGTATGCCTGTCAAGGATAGATAGGAAATTGGAGTTTAGATAGTCAACAGCTTCTTGAAGTGGTAGAGGTTTTAGAGGGTTTCAGTTACAAGCACTTAGTTCATTTTGGAATAATGTTGGGTTGAAGTGTTTATTGGTACGTATGTTTCTATAGATGGGGGGATTAGAGATATCATTTTTATGCCTAAGGATATAGGTTAAAGTATGATCGCTAACATCATCTGGCAGAGTTCCTGTGTTGTAAGTTTGTTTTTGTCTATTTATAAGAATCCAGTCTAGGATGCTCTCTTTTTTATTTGGTTTGTTGATTCTGGTAGAGGTTGTGATAGTTTGACTGAATCCATGAAGGTTGATATGGGAGGAGGGATTATCAGCTTTGACAGTTGTCCAATCAGTATTAAAATCACCAAGTATAATAGTTTCTTGGGGGTATGTAGAGGACACCCAGCTTAGGATGTTTTCTATGGTGCTAATATTATTACCAGGTGGAAGGTAGATGCAGATAATATATAAAGATTTGCTATGGTTTATTTGAAATTTAGTAACAAGCACTTCAGCTTTACTATCTTGTGGTGGGTTAAATGGTAAGGTGGAGATTTGAAGTCCCTCTTTGAATAAGACTGCAACTCCACCACCCTTACTTTTATCTGGTCTAGTCTTAGTATATTGTATCCTTGGGGAATGATTTCATTGTCTTTGGCTTTAACCATGTTTCTGTTAGACAGAGGATGTCCAAGCTATGGGTATCTAGAAGGGCATGAAGTTGGGTTACTTTGTTATTAACACTTCGGATATTTAGATGTCCTATTAGCAAAGAGTTGGGGAGTTTGGGCTGGGTTATCAGGGTAGGTGGATTTGTAGGGCCAGGGTGCTTACAAAGTCTTGATGTGGGGTTATTAATAATGATGGTTAGATATTTCACTCTTGTTATAGTGGCTGTATGGTATTTAATGTGGGAAAGTCTATGGTATTTAGGTAGTAGGTAGCTGGAAGTTGAGGTAATGTTAAGTTTACTTTTAGGGAAGACAGAAAGTACAGTTTTGTACCTACCATAAATGTAGATGTCCGAGTGCTCATACAGCTGCAGTCATTACAGATGGGTTATCCTGCCGTCAGGCGGGTCCTCAGTTGGCCGAATTCCAAAGTCTAGGTCTGGCGTCGGTTGTCGTCGCTTCTTCCCTGACGTCAGTGCGGCAGGGGTATAAAAGAGGCAGCAGATGCCATTTTCTTCAGTTTTTCTTGCCCCAGATGTCAGTTTCCCCCAGAAGGAAGGCAAAACATAAATTTATGCAAACATGCAATATAGAATAATCAAAAAACAGTAGTTGCAAGCAAATACACCATAAGAGAATACCCCAAATAGGTTGTATGATAAGGTGTTTGTCATAAGGCCTGTCCTAAGAGGGGACGGAGGGGGGGTAACCTGGACTGCAGCTGTATGAGCACTCGAACATCTACATTTATGGTAGGTACAAAACTGTACTATGTTCATCGTGCATACAGCTGCAGTCATTACAGATGGGAAGAATCCCAAAGCTAAGTAGGGGTGGTAGGCACTAAGTGGAAGTAGGAGAAGCGAGGATGCCCTGCAAGACTGCCGTGGCAAAACCCGCTCTAGATTTAGAGTATAGTGGAAGGTGATAGTGCTTGGAGAAAGTGTGGACTGAACTCCAAGTGGCTGCTTCCAAAATGTCCTTGGTAGGGACCCCCCTGAGGAAGGCTGCAGAGGTAGCTGTGGCCCTGGTGGAGTGGGATCTGATGCATGCAGGCACAGTTTTTCCATGAAATGAGTAACAAAAGCGTATGCAGTGGGCTATCCATTTTGAAATTGTCTGTTTGGAAATAGCCTTTCCTTGAGCACCTGTAGCATAGGACACAAAGAGTTGCTCGGATTTCCTGAATGGCTTTGTCCTGTCCAAATAGTAACGAAGTTGTCTGTGAATGTCCAAGGAATGTAGTAGTCTTTCCCCTTTGTTTTGTGGATTAGGATAAAAGGTAGGTAAGTGGATGGTCTGATTCAAAGCTACACTGGATACTACCTTTGGCATAAAAGTAGGGTTGGTTCGTAAGGAAACTCTGTCCTGATGGAAAATGATGAATGGTTGCACAGCCATGAGGGCCTGTAGCTCAGAAACCCTGCATGCTGAGGTGATAGCCAGAAGAAAGGCTGTTTTCCATGACAAGTATTGTAGTTCTGTTGAAGAAGCTGGCTCGAAGGGAGGAAGGGTCAGCTTTTCCAATACGAAGTTGAGGTCCCAAGCAGGGACGGATGGTTTCCTTGGGGGTTTTATATTCTTTGCCCCTCTGAGGAACTGCCTTAAGAGAGGATGAGAGAATAAAGGAGGATCCGTGAAGGGAGGAAGGGTCAGCTTTTCCAATACGAAGTTGAGGTCCCAAGCAGGGACTGATGGTTTCCTTGGGGGTTTTATATTCTTTGCCCCTCTGAGGAACTGCCTTAAGAGAGGATGAGAAAATAAAGGAGGATCTGTGTTGTATTGTGCAGAAATGGCTGAAGCGTGGATCTTGATGGAGGAGAAGGAAAGTCCACTGTTTAACATCTCAGCTAGGTACTGTAAAATTTGAGGTATATTTATTACCCAAGGATTCTGGCCCTTTTCTTAATTCCAGACACAAAATCGTTTCCATTTGGCGGAGTAGGCTTTTCTAGTAGAAGGTCTTCTGGCCTCCAAGATGACATCCTGCACCTCCTTGGAGAGGAGAGTCTGTTGGGAAATCAAGGAATTCTCCATGCAGCTAGATTTAGGGTTTTGAGCTGGCTGCAAAGGGTTTTGTAGTTGTGCTGGGACAACAGAAGAGGGACTAGAGGTAGGATCCATGGTGGGGAATGTGTCAGGCTCTTCAGGAGCGGATACCAGTGTTGTCTTGGCCAGTCTGGAGCAATGAGAATAATTTTCGGCCTCTCTGCTCTGGCTTTTAATAGAACTTTGGGCAGCAGAGGAAGAGGCGGGAAGGCATAGACTGTCAATGTTGTCCAACTGAAGGAAAGTGCGTCCACTTTCCAGGCCTGTGGATGATAGGTCCTTGAACAAAATTTTTTCAACTGGTAATTTCTGTGGGTAGCGAAGAGATCTATGTCTGGCTGTCCCCATGCCTGAGTTATCTTTGTGAAAACTTGAGGATGCAACTTCCATTCGTGTGGATCTGTCATATTTCTGCTTAGGTTGTCTGCCAGTGTGTTTTCCTTCCCTGGCAGGAATTGTGCCTGTAGGTGAATTTGCAATTCCAGTGCTGTGTTCCATAGGGTCATGGCTTGCCTGCACAGGGGGTATGAATGAGTTCCCCCCTGTTTGTTTATGTACCACATCACTGTGGTGTTGTCTGTCCTTATCAATAGCTGGCCTGGATGCAGTAGGTCTTTGAAGGTCATAATAGCATTTTGCACGGCTAGCATTTCCTTTTGGTTGATGTGTAGGTGCTTCTCTTTTTGGGACCATTTTCCCTGAATGCATTGATCTGTCATACGTGCTCCCCAGGCGTAGTCTGAGGCATCTGTTGTGATGATTTGAGTTGCTTGAGGTACACAAAAAGGGAGACCTGTGTTTCTTTGGCAAGCTTGAGCCCACCACAAAAATTCCTTTTGAAGGCATGGAATGAGTGGTATAATTGTTTCCAAGCTGTGGCTGTGTTGAGACCATAAGTTTTTTAGGTACCATTGAAGTTTCCTCATATGCAGATTTGCACATGGGATTAGTAGGATGCAAGATGCCATGAATCCCAGAGCCTGCAGGACTCTCCTTGCAGTTAAGCCTGGTGAAAGTTGGCATTTTGCTGAAGTATTGAGACAGTTGTCCTTGTTTGTCTGGCGGGAGGTAGGCCATCTGGGTGGTTGTATTCAAGCTGGCACCCAGGAAAATTATTTGTTGAGAGGGTATTAGTTTTGATTTCTTTTTGTTGACTGTGCATCCCAGGAAGTTCAACAGTTTTATTACAAACGCCAGGTGCTGCAGTAGTATGTCCTTGCTGTCCGCTTGGATCAGGCAGTCGTCCAGATATGGGTAGATTTGTATTCCTTGTAGTCTGCAGAAGGCGATTACTGATGCCAGGCATTTCGTAAACACTCTGGGCGCAGTAGATAAGCCAAAGGGCAATGCAGAGAATTGGTAATGGGTTGAACTTGCAAGAAATCTGAGGTATCTTCTGCAATCTTGTCTGATAGGGACATGCAGGTATGCCTCCTTGAGGTCCAATGTTACCAGCCAAGACTCCTTGCCCAGCATGGGAAGAAGCTGCTGTATTGTGAGCATCTTGAATTTTGGCACCTGCAGATATGTGTTTAGGATGGATAGGTCTAAGATAGGTCTCCAATCTTTGTCTTTCCTTGGTACCAGGAATAGTCTGGAATAAAACCCTTGACCTTGTTCTTTTGCAGGTACCTCTTGAATCGCTTTCATGTCCATGAGAGCTGAAATTTGTTTTTGTGCCTCTGCCCTTTGATTTTGTGGCAGGTTCGGCATGCCTCTCATTTTTGGAAGGGTGTGAAAGTGGAACCTGTAGCCTCTGTCTATAATGTCCAGAATCCATTTGTCTTTTGTAACAATATGCCAATTTTTGAGAATAATGCCAGTTTTCCGCCCAAAGGTGCTGCCATTAAAGCTTTGCTTGGCAGGTGTAGGGGGAAGTCATTGTGTCTGTTTTCTAAATGACTGTGATCTATCTTCTCCACCTCTTGGGGTTGGTGCTTGCCACTGTCTGGCTCTGAAAGATCCTTGAGGTTGCCCTCTACCCCTTGGGCATCTGTATCTGCCCCTTTGAGGTCTGTCCGTGGCTGGAAAGGACCAATTTTTTGAAGGCGAGTTTCTGCTGAAACATGGAGGTTGTACCTGCAGGAAATCTTTCACTGTTTGCATTGATTTCGCTTTTTCTTCCATTTTCTTTAGTACCTCCTCAGTTTTAACACCAAACAGTACATCTTTTTGAAGAGGTGCATCTAATAATTTAGCTTTGACATGATCTGGTAAGGTTTGCTCTTTGAGCCAAGCATGCCTACGTATAACAGACCCCGTAACAGCAGCTCTAAATGAGGCCTCTAAAGCATCAAAACCACACTGCAAGGTATGCTTTCCCACTTGCTCTGCACCATGCAACAAATCCTGCAACTCTTTTAAATCTGGTTGTTCTGGTTGTGTCATTTTGCTTTTCAAATGAGATAACAAAAACTGTTGATACTTTAACATATGGAACTGACAGTTTAATGCCCTCATGGTTAAAGTGGCCGAGGTGTACACCTTTTTCCCCCCACCTTTCTAAAGCTCTGGAATCTCTCTCTGAAGGTAATGGGTTTTTAGCAGTAGAGGCCTTAATTCCCTTGGGACCCTGTGAAATAGTTTCTGGGTCAGCAGTATGGCTTTTATATAGGAACTGGTGAGAATCAGGAACCCGGTAACACCTGTCTGGTTTAACAGGAGCTGGAGGCAAAGAATCTGGATTAAGGCTGGCTTCTGTGTACACATCATCCAATATATCTAAAACAGGAGGGATAGCCAGGGGCCTATGCTGGGGGAGCAGAAGAAATTCCCTGAGCCTTTTCTTGGAATCTGAGTAATCTTGGCCTTCCCAGTGAAAGTGTTCCCTCAATGTATGCAGGGTTTCCCCAAAAGAGTAGTCCTCAGGGGGGGGAGACCGAGGGAATAGACTCCTCTGCATCAGAGTCTTCGAAAGGAGAATAGGCATAATCCTGGTCCTCAGAATGTTCTGAGGTAATAGAAGCTTGATCTGAGGAAGGGTAGTCTTCCTCTAATCTGGGCCTTTTGTCAGAGGGGGGTTGAGAACCCCTGATAAGAGTAATCAAATCCTCAGCCATTTTAAGCATCTGCTTTTTAAGCATGAGGCCTTGAGAGGGGGTCTGAGGACCCTGTTTTTTGGTTTTCATGGCTGCTTCAGATTTAGTGAAAGCTTTACTAGAGAAGGAGGAAGGCCTGAAGACACCTTGAGAAATGGCAGGCCTGTCTAAATTCTGAGTTTCCCCACCAAGAGTGGCGTCGGTATCTGCAGAAGGAATGGGGACCGAGGAGCCTGCGACCTCGGGTACTGAAGACACCGGTAATGTAGTGTCATTGGTACTCAGGGGCTGCGTAGGCGCCTCGCTGAGCACTGGAGAACTGGTAGTCAGCCTTAGCGTGGTCTCAGTAGTCGGTGCGGACCTCGTATGTCGGTCCTTATCTTTGCGTCTTTTGCTCAAAACTGGAGTCCGAGTATCCGACGACATAATATAATTAAATTTTTTGCCAAAATAGTGAAGGGCGAACTCCGCCCGGTGCTTAATAGTGCGCTTGTTGAATCTAGCACAAAAACGGCAGGCCGAGACGTCATGGTCTGGGCCTAAGCAAGGTATACAGAAAGAGTAGAAATCCTTATGCGGTATTTGCTTCCCACATGAAATGCAATTATTAACTTTGTCTGACATTGGTCTGAGGCAAGAAAAGTTTCCCCAATGGGGTACTTAGCTTTCAAGAAGACTTCGGCTGAAATACTTTCGTAAATCTCAGGAGCTGGCCAACCGGCACTTGTGAACTGCTTCTGCTTCGGGCACTGCACGGCAAGAAAGACTGAAGAAAATGGCATCGGCTGCCTCTTTTATACCCCTGCCGCACTGACGTCAGGGAAGAAGCGACGACAACCGATGCCACACCTAGACTTTGGAATTAGGCCGACCGAGGACCCGCCTGACGGCAGGATAACCCATCTGTAATGACTGCAGCTGTATGCACGATGAACATTTGTAAATTGTTGTCTGTTTATGGGAGTAGTTAAAGTGGTTATAGTATGGTTTTTCAAATGAGGTGAGTATGTAGGCATAGGTCAGGATAGTTGAAATTATGCTTAAGAGTAGGATTTTAGTAAATTTTGATTTTTCAGTTAGAGTCACTTTTGGAGATTTAATGTAACAGGTTCTAGGAAATTGAGTAGAATGTAACAAGCAAGGGGAATAATGAAAGAGAACAGAGTAAAGGGGAAGATGACAAAGATAGTGGTTAAGGAAGAAGGGTGTGGTGAGTTACTATAGAGACAGTTTATGGAGGTAGTGGAATAACAGGATGGGTGTGGAAGTATTAGTAAATTGATTGCTGAGTGTGATTTGTGGGATGAGAGAGGGGGTGTGATAAGTGAGGTATAAGGTTAAGGGCACTGGGGGTGGGTGGAAATTGGGGGTAGGGTAGGGGAGCGGAGTGAGCCCGCAGGGCGAACGGAGCGGGTTACAGCTAGAGGCTGGAGGCAATCAGTCATACAGTACAACTATGTTCTACAAGCTTAGGGAAGGTAAGAATATTTTCTAGAGTTATGCAGTAAAAGGCAACAGAGTGGTAAGCTTAAAGAAAGGATGTAAAAGGGGAAGAAAAGGTAACGATATAACTAAATAAAGGTAACTGGATTTCCAAGTGAAATAAGGAAGTGTAGGACAGGTGTAGTAAAGATAGACAAATAAGGGTTTGGGTGTATGTATAATAAGCACAGAGAAAGGTCCCTCGTTCCTATTCTTTCCAGAGGTTCAGTTATGATACTAACAGTACATAAAGGTTGGTGGTTTATCCTTCCGACTGTGGGGGGTAATTGCTTCCAGTAAGGGTATTTGCAGGGTAGAGAGAGGAAGGCTGCACCACAGGGTTACAGAAGTTTGTCTGGCAGGTAAGAAGCAACTTTACATGCTTAGAGTTCTGCTACCCTCTAGTGGAGGAAGAAGGGAGTTACATTTCATCTACAGAGGAGGTAAAAAAGAAGAAAACAGGTGAAAAAGTTGTTGAAGGCCTGGGGTAGGTCCTCGGGTGTGCTGGCCCTTACAATAGGTTCTACTGTAACAATCACAATGTTTAGTTTAATACCTATTGGAGCAGTAGTTTATCTCTTATACTATAAGGCTAGGCGAGCAGAGCCTTAAAAATACGTGCACATATAAAGTACAAAGGATGACAAAGGAACCAAGAAATGACCTAATCATGCCTGTCAGCCGGCTTCAGTAAAAAATGTAATTGTTCCTAAACTCCGATATGGGGACACCTTCAGCCATGCAGAAAAAGCTGGACACTTTGCTTAAGGGTGACAAAAGGTTCTCAGCTGATACAAGCAGATAGTTAAAAAGCCAAAGTGGAGGAAAACTGGTGAAGAACTTTGTCACTTCTCAGTGGGACAAACATTGTATCTAATGACAAGATGCCCACCAGACACCAGGTGTGAGGGGACCTCAGTATTCAACACCCTAACATCTGGAAGTTGGTAGCAGCCACATGAAGATCAGGAAACCCCCACCCAAGGGACAGCACTGCAGATGGGTGAAGGTAAATATCAGCTAGTCATAATGGACTGCAATAATGACTTGGGCTACCAACCAAGAAAAAACAAAAATATAATGGGGACCCATACATCTGCTCCTGCTCAGGCAATTGCAAAATTCAGTCTGTCTGGCAACTCTCACACCCAGGAAGGGATATACTACGGAACTCACCACTACATTACCAAAGGCAAGAGAAGTTTGAAATGGGAGGGTGGGGAAGGGACACCAGCACTGGGGTCTGGAGTACAATATTCCTTATTTTCTTTGATTCACCCACTGTGCTCCTTATTTCTCTCTCCCTCTCTCTCTCTCTGCCATCTGCATTCTTCAGAGGAACAAAGACTTTGAGGCCAGCAATGTCTGACTTGGCTGTCCTTTTTGACTGAAGGTGGGGGAGTTAGCAATCTTTACTTTTGTAAGATAGCCTCATTTAAATTAAGCTACATTCAGCAGAATTCTACTAGATAATCTGGACCTTGACAACAAAAACAAAGGGTGATATTCACAGTCAGTTACACACAAGTGAGGCATGCTCTTGCACAAGTAGCAGACATGCACAAACACAGGAAGATTCACAGTCCAGTGCTGCATATACGTGCAAGCCTCTGAAAAATGGAAAAAAAAAAACATTCATAACTGAATGTGTAATATGCAAATGAGGAAAAGCAAGCAAATACTGTGCTGATACAACGGCTTTAGTGATTCAAAGTCATAGAATGCTACAAATGTGTGCATTGCACAAGCAGTTTATAAAAAGGGAAGCATCGCTGCTTTCATACACTGTACTGTCAAGCAAAGAAGCTCAGAGTTGTAGCTACGTTTGTGATTTCACACTATGAGACTCTAGCTACCATCATACATCACCCTGCTTAGCACAAACAGCATAGGCATTACCAGCAATGTATAATACACTACAATTTTGCAAATCAGGAGGTTCTTGATCAGTTTTGTGTAGACCAGACACCATATGGGCACTGGTAAGCTTGTGGTCCACAAAGGAAACCGAGGGACTGCATAGCCTACCTCTGTGGCTACCAAGGCACTGGTTATGGGGACATTCCAGGGAAAGACTAGGGACATTATGCGTACCTCCCTAGCTTCAGCCTCTAGGACATGGCAGCAGTTCCTTGAAGTTATTCTAGCCCATGTAGATGAGCAGATCTATTTTTCCTCACATGACACATGAGAGGCAGTTACCACTATGCATTTGTTTTACAATCTGCCACGCTTCCTTGAGGTGCTTGCTGTGACTGATAGCACACATGTGGATATTAGGGCCTCACCTGGCCCACAAGGATAAAAAGTAACATAACAGAAAAGGCTACCATTCTGTAAACTGCCATGTAGTATGCAATGTATACGGCTGTACCACCAGTGTCTCAAACCAAGTATCCTGTTATTACCCATGGATTCCTGTATTTGGCATACAGGTTCTCTCTACTGTCACTTCTTGCAAAGACAGACACTTCATGGACAGTTAGCAGCCCATTACAGCATGTCACCAAACACCCCCATAAGTAATTGTATAAAAGTTACAAAGGTGTAATTCATAACTAAACCATCTCCATGTGAACCTTCCACTTAAGTATTTCAGATGACGCAAGATACATATTCTCAAACATTGGCTTATGACACCAGTACAAAACCCCCCAAGAAGCTGTGGAAAAATAGTACAATACTGCCCTGTCACAGACCCGTACTGTCACTGAGCAAGTGTTCATCCTGCTTAAAGTCCACTTCCATTGCCTGGATGATTCTGAGGACTGTTCAGTAAAACCCACCTACTGTGTACAGAATATTTACTGCATGCTTAATACTATATAAGATAATTCTGTTTTTGAGCCAGTCCAACAGTGCTATCACCGCTGGCAGTGGTCATAAAGCTCCCTCCCATGTCCTTATAGCAGCGTGAACAGTGCTGACACCTATCTGATGTCAGCAGCATAGCACCCCTTCTGACAGGCTCGTACAGGCTACATGCCAGCAGAGGTGAAGCAGCAGCATCTAGTCCACAACTATGGGCCTTGGCAAACATTATGTGACAGTGTGAAGTTAGAAAGATAAAACTTGGTGCATGCAGTGTAAACACATCATACAGAATGTACAGCTGTCACGGTCACAGCTATTATCCTTTACACAGTGGTCATTGGACAGAGACATACAGTGTTAGGCATACCAGCAGAATGGGGTAGGCCTGAACTGTTAGGTGGTAGTGTATAACAGATTATGTTTGACCACACCACATGTACTGCAACCTTACATGCAACAGCACCCTTGCCATGCATATAAAAATGTGCTGTTTTGTGTAATTTACGTGCGCCTACCACTGCAAGTTCATAGGTTCATAGGTAGGTACTAAGCTATCGGCCCAAAGACCTAAGCAAGCCTAGCCTACAAGGTTCCCTGGCTTACGCCAAACCCAAGAAAGTTATTTTCGTGTGCCCCTGTCGAACAGAGTCACAGAAGTGATCCCCGGGTTGTATTTCCTATTTCCCATCCACTCATCAAGATTTGTCTTGAAGAGTGCTAATGAGGAACTTTGCTTGACACAGATGGGTAGCTTGTTCCACAGTATGGGAAGTCTCTGGGACAGGAATCTATCCCTCCAGCATGTCCTGTTTATTGTGGTGACAAGGTTTAGGTCCCTACACCGTGCAGCTCGGAGAGATTGGGATTTGTTTAGGTGTAGCATGTCTAACAGCTCTGGGTTTGACATAGCTTTATATGTTAGGCAGAGATCAACTTGGAGTAGGTGATATGCTACGGAGTAAAGCTGGAGTTTTTTTGAGACAGTCAGTGTAGGGCATCTGTTTGAGGCCAGTAATCCTCTTTAAGAAGTACTTCTGGCCTTTCGAGCTGCTGCAGATGTCTTGTGAGGTACATTCCAAAAGGGGCGTTGTACTCTTATAATGGGTCTAATGAGTGTCGAGTAGAGGGGAACAATGACCTCTTTTTTTCCTGGATGTGAACCCTTTTGTGATGAGGTGTGCCACCTAGAAGGATTTCCTGACTACTGTGGTGATGTGATTATCAAAGGAGAGACTACTGTCCACCTGGGTCCCAAGGTCTCTTATCACACATTCGGCGTTAAGTAGACGGACGCCTATGTGGCAATTCATACATAGTTTTTACCAAAGGGGATGACAATGCACTTTTTGGCATTGAGCTTGAGGCCATGGCTCTGACACCAGGCATCTGTCTCAGAGAGGCCCTTCTGTAGGATGTCCACATCATTTGGGGAATCGACTATGGCTCCTAGTTTGCAGTCATCTGCAAACTTCGTTAGCCAAAGGCCTTCTGTGTTAGCCTGTACGTCAGAGAAGTAGATACCAAACAGGAGAGGTCCCAGGACTGAACCCTGTGGTACTCCACTTGTCAATGGTTTGAAGTCAGATTTGGAGTCTGCAACTTTTACAGTGTGGGTTCTGTCAGTGAGCCAGTTGGCAACCCATCTTGTGACGTAGGGATTTATACCTAGTTTAGTAAATTTAGCTATAATTCCAGAATGGGGGATGGTGTCGAAAGCCTTGGCGAGGTCAAGATAGGCTGTGTGAACCACCTTACCCTCATCTACGGCTTTGGTGACTGCCTCAAAGATGTCGATCAGGTTCAGGAGGCATGATCTGCCTTTCACAAACCCGAACTGGGTGGGGTCCAGCGTTTGAAGGTTACCAATGTCTATGTTTATGAGTTCCATGATGATACGTTCCATGGCCTTAAAGACCAGGCTCATCAGGCCAATAGGGCAATAGTTCTCTGGATCAGTGGTGGCTTTCCCTTTGTGGAGTGGGATAACTGTTGCTGTGCGCCATTCACTGGCCACAAAGCATGATGTGAGGCTATGATTGAACATGGTGCTTAGGTGGGGAGCCAGTTTGTTCTGAAATTTGTGTAAAACGCAGCCTGGGATGTTGTCCAGTCCCATGGATGCTGTGTTTTTGGCTTTAGAGAGTGCAGCATTTACCTGCGTAGTTGTGATTACAGGGACTCTGCATTCTTCCTGTACAGATATGGGTCCTTTAGGGGGTGAAAGGGGGGGTCAAGTTAGCACTGAACCTATCTGCCAGGATGTTAGCAATATCAGTTGGTTCTGTAATTGTTGTGCCATTGTGCTGTAACTCAGAGAAATCTGGGTGCTGCCATTGAGATTCTTGACATAGCTATAGAATGCTTTGTGGTTGAGGGACTACACTTTTCAATCTTGTTTTGATCCTAGTTTTTTCCTCTTTCCTTGCCACAACTAACAGTGTCTTTTTTCCTTTGCCTCTCCTTGGTTGTGCAAAAAGTATATTTCTGTAACCTCTAAAGGTGCCATGCTTTGTTGCTGGTGCAAATGTGGGGGAGGGGGACCAAAGGATGTAGGACATGGGGTGTGAAGCTGACATCTGGACAATGTCAGTCACTATGGCCCCTAATGATACAGTTGAGGAACTGCCATGGAACAGGAATGGGTGCAGTCATAACAGTGTGACATTTAGTTGCTACATTGACGTGGCATGATCTACATGATGTCGATGGCCTTAACTGTGGAAGTCCAGTACTGCATGACTGGGACCAGGACAGTGAGGTCCTTCCTTTTCATGCAGAACGCCAATGACATCCAACTCACTGACGTGTAGAGGTTTCCACATCCAGTGATGCTGGAGCTGACTAGGCTACCTATGCAGTATGTTCAATAAGGCTTCTATGTATGCAGACTCAACCTTTGCTTGAAACAACTCTGTCTGCCATGTTCTTCTGCAAGTCCTCAAAAGTATGTGGACAGTGTTAAACATGAATGTTCTGTGAGCAACTATGCCCAACAGGAACATCATCATTGTATTGCTACTGGCCTTCACCATTTTCGTACACTGGTGAGTATCCTCGCATAGCC
Source organism: Protopterus annectens (assembly GCF_019279795.1). Lineage (NCBI taxonomy): Eukaryota > Metazoa > Chordata > Ceratodontiformes > Protopteridae > Protopterus > Protopterus annectens. The sequence continues at coordinate 73,432,015 of NC_056733.1, read as the reverse complement.
CTTGCAATATTCTCAACATCTCTGCCTGACTCACAGTAGCAGTAACCTGCATTTAGAAATGTGACATATTTATCACTGTGCAGACAGTACCTTAACTGTCCTGTGAGACAGCTGTGGTAATGCAGTTTGGTCACCCCTGTGGAAAGGCTGTATGGTGATTATTCCAACCTCTGACACTATCTTGTCCTTCAGCAGATTTTCTGTACATGGCTCTGATAAAGAGCTGGAGCTTCGGGGAGGGGGGTAATTCTATCCCAGCGGGAAGGAGATGTACCTATGGTACAGTATCACTGGCCTAGCATCAGTCCTGATGGATTCATAACTCTGCTGTGGGCTGAAGTTCTAGCCAATACACTTTGCGACTATGTGCCACTGTCATCAGGCTGTATTATGAGCATGAAAGTAATGGCATCATCATTAACTGTCATGTGGCTGCCAACATCAGCCTCCTGTTCTACCCATTACTTTAGAACTGCTGGTGCAGTTGTTGACACACCTCTGAACAAATCCATCCATCTATTAACAACTCCTTGTAATCTATTTTTATACATGGGGTCGTAGTATCGCATCAACAGTGACAACCATCACACTGCTGGGTATCAAATGACAATCCATTAACCACAGTGTGCTGTACTCCCCATAAAAATGTATGTACCTGTACATTTAACAGTATGGGTGAATTTAAGGCAGATACAGTGTGTGATACGTACTACCCAATGTTTCTGCACATTTAGGGACCAGTGATAATCCTGACGAACTTGCTGGACAGACTCATGACAGCAATACTGCATACATCTGAAACACAAGATGGGTAGCTGTTCTAATGTCCCACTTCTAGTTGAGCATACAGACCAGCATTACCAGTTGTGGCCCTGCATGCTGGATAGCCTAAACTACCAGTATCCACTCCACCTCAGATTGCGCCTATGCCATCCTCATCACCTTCAAAATCATCTCTGTAAAAGGATATCAATTACTCCTCATCAGGCGTCAGACTTTGCACTGTGGGAGGGCCTCCACCAGCAGCATTACCAGCAATGGCATTCTGTCAAGGACTTCTCCCGGCAAAGGATTCCCAAGTAATTTGCTTTCTTACTGTCCGGTGCCATTGTCTGGTTCCATCCCCCAATGATATTTGTCTGCCTGGACTTAGTTCCACACTTTCGCATGCTGTGCCTGTCTAGGACCCCATTAATCCAAGTGATCAAAAGTGACAGGCACTGGCTATAAATCTTAAGTGAAACCATGAGAGATGGTTTATCCTGCGGTGTGAAATTAGAAGTTATGTACCTACCATAACGTTCCATGTTAGTTGTCTTCTCTCGCCTTCTTTCTTGCTGGATGGGTTCGGAGCCGATCCTCGGCTCCGACTTTTCTTAGCTTGAGAACTCCTTTTACCAGCTCGAGGCAACCCTATATCCCATGATGCAAGGCGGGACTACCTCAGATCTCGTTTGGTAGCTAACATACCCTGCTAAGGATAAACCTAGAACAACTAGGAAACAACAACTCCTAACAAATGACTCTCCTACCTAAGAGTCAGGAGAGAACAACCTGAGAAGAGGAGACTTTTCAAGATCTGTCCAGGCCAGGGGGAAGGAGGGAGGGATGCAAGAAAGAAGCAGAGAAGACAACTAACATGGAACGTTATGGTAGGTACATAACTTCTAAATGTTAAGTTGTCAATCTCTTCATTCTTGCTGGATGGGACCGCCCCTAGCACCTGTATCCCGGGTGGCTCAATGGAACAGACTCTTGAGAACTGTGGAACCAAAACTGGCCCTATCTCTGGAGGCCAAGTCCAACTTGTAATGAGAGACAAAGGTATGAGGCGTGGCCCAAGTAGCTGCTGCACAAATGGTATCAATGGGTAGTCTATCCTGAAAAGCTGCAGAAGTGGATAGACTCCTGGTTGAGTGTGCTTTTGGCTTAGAAGATAGTTGTTTGCCTCTGAGAGAGTACACATAGGAAATGGTGGAAGTCAACCATCTGGATAAGGTCACTTTAGAAACTGGAAGACCCATCCTGTTTTCGGCATAGGAGACAAATAATTGGTCCGATTTTCTAAATTGTTTAGTTCTATGCAAATAGTACCTGAGCTGACGATGGACATCCAAAATATGCAGTTTCTGTTCAGCTCTGTCGGAATAGTTTGGGAAAAAGACTGGTAGATCTATAGATTGGTTAATATTGGTTTGAGACACGACTTTGGGGAGAAAGGAAGGGTTAGTTCTTAATGATACCCTGTCCTTTTGTAAAACCCAATAAGGTGAACGAAAGCAGAGAGCTTGAATCTCGGAAACCCTTCTTGCAGAAGTGACAGCCAGTAAAAATATAGTTTTCCAGGTCAATAACTTCAAAGAGCATGAAGCAGACGGTGCGAAGGGAGGTAGTATCAAGGATGCCAACATTAAGTTTAGATCCCATTGCGGAGGAGGATGCTTTATAGGTGGTTTTAGGAGAAAAACTCCTCTCAAAAAGGCCTTGCATAATCTATGAGACATAATGTTATTGTCATGCAAGCCAACATGATACTTGGAAATAGCAGCCAGTTGTACCTTGACTGTAGATGACGAGGATCCTGAATGAAAAACCTCCGCCAGGAAATCTAAAACAGAATGTACAGGAGCAGTAAAGGGATCAATATTTCTGGAGTTTGCCCAAATAGAAAAACGTCGCCACTTGCTAGCATAAACAGTCCTAGTGGACGACTTCAAAGAAGACACTAAAATGTCTCTGACTGAGTCAGAAATCATCGGTAGCCTGGCTAAGGAAGGAAGTGGAGCAACCAAGCAGTGAGGTTGAGAGAATGAATGGCCCGGAGCTGCTGACCCGACTGGTGGATCAAGAGATCCGGAACTGGGTCCAGATGCCAGGGCTGCACCAGAAGGTGACGATGCAGAGACGGAAACCAAATTTGTCGAGGCCAATATGGAGCAATGAGGATCAATTTGACTCTCAAAACGGTGGCTTTCTGAATGACTTGTGGAATCAAGGGAAAGGGAGGAAAAGCATAGAAGTCCCGAGGCCAATCCTGGGTTAGAGAGTCTCTCAGGGTTGGCCTGGAAGGGAAAGAGAGTGAAATAATCTGGGCACTTGTTGTTTTGAGGAGTAGCAAAAAGATTGCAACAAGGAGTGCCCCACTTCAGAAAAATCTGATCCACTACAGATTGATTGAGAGACCACTCGTGAGGCATCAGAATAGATCTGCTGAGCCTGTCCGCCAATAGGTTGGACCTGCGAGGATGTCGTTGCTATCAGAAACCGCTGAGAAGAGATCGCCCATTGCCAAAGTCTGAGAGCTTCTCGACATAACGGATAGGACCTGGTTCCGCCCTGTTTGTTGATGTACCAGACCACGGACATGTTGTCCGTTTGTACTGCAATAGTCCCCGTGGGAAGAAAGTCGTCGAGGGCTTGCAACGTTAAAAGCACTGCTCTCATCTTCAGGACATTTATGTGCAGATGGTATTCTATGGGTTGCCACGTCCCGTGGACCATCCTGCCCTGATAATGCCCCCCCCACCCGATCAGAGAGGCATCCGTAGTGACTGTGGCAACTGGAGGAGGGGGAATAAAGGGTCGGCCCTGATGAAGAAGAGGGGAAGATATCCACCATTCCAGATGAGCCCTGCACGATTGTGTGACTAAGATTTCGTGCCTCATCGGGAGACGACCACTGCGTGAAAAGCATCCACTGCAGAAGACGCATGTGGAAGCGAGCTAGTGGAAGGAGAACAATGGCCGCAGCCATAGGACCTAGAACCTTCAGTATAAATCTGGCTTTGATCTTGTTGCTTTGCAAAAGAAGCGATTTTGGATGTCCAGAATTCTTTGATCTGTTAGTCTGGCTGACATTTTTACGGTGTTTAATTCTGCCTATAAAGGTGATAGATTGGCAAGGCCGCAGAGAAGATTTTTCGAAATTTACTGAAATTCCCAAACTCCTGCAAAGCTGCAGAGTGTAGTCTCTGGTCTGAAGAAGTTGACACTTGGTGGCGGAGAGGAGCCAGTCGTCCAAATAAGGAAATACCTGGAATCCTTGACGTCTCAGATGAGCTGTGACCACTGCCATGCATTTGGTAAACACTCTGGGGGCTGAAGTGAGGCCAAAGGCCAGGGCTCTGAATTGGTAATGACTGGTCCCTAGCCGAAAGCAGAGAAACCTCCTGGAGCGCCTGTGAATCTTTATGTGATAGTATGCATCCTGAAGGTCTATAGAGCACATCCAGTTGTCCTTGCCCAGAAAGGGCAGAATGGACTGAAGCGTGACCATCCGGAATCTTGCCTTCTTGACAAATCTGTTTAGATTGCTCAGGTCTAATATTGGTCTCCAATCTCCGTCCTTTTGGGGACCAAAAGAATCTCAGTAGACGCCGATCCTACCTGGTCTGCGGCACCGTCTGGACGGCTCTTTTTCTAGGAGTTTTGAAACCTCCTGTTCTGCCAAATCCCTTTGACCGGGTGAGATGTCTGGAAAGGATTGTAGAGGTAGGAAACCTTTCAAGGGATTTTGTAACCCTCGGATATAATTGACTGTACCCACATCTCTTGTGATAGGGATTGCCAGGCTACTGGGTACAGTGAAATCTTCCCCGACTGCCTCCAAGGGTGGACAGTCGGGCAACACCTCAGGGATGTTGAAAAGGCTTCTCAGGAAGAGACTCCCTGTTGCCTTGGTTCTGAGGACCCCCCTGCCTCTAGGGCGGTGTCTGTTATTGTTACCCCCTCTGCCTCTGGGGTAACTGACCACGTCGTCGGTGTAGCTCCTTGGGCTTTACGAACCACATCTTCCCCCTTCTGACCCTTGGGATATGGTCTAGAAGGAGTGGAAAACTGGACTCCAACGGCAGAAAGAGTTTTACCGTCCTGCTCACACCTGGTCAAGGTATCCTTCACCTGAGGTCCGAACAAAGCCGAACCATCAAAGGGGTATTAGTGAAGGACTTAAAGGGGTCCATAAAATTACAAAGCCGCATCCAGGCTTGGCGTCTAAGAGCAACTCCTGTGCCTGCGGCCCTGCTCGCTCCATCGGCCGCATAAGATATGAGCCGCATGGAGGAGTTAGATATGGAATTTAGGATAGCAAGCTGCGAGGCAATCTTTCCTGAGCCCCAGCAGCAGAAGGATCCTGAACTACTTCACCCAGTTCTTTGGGAACATCTCGTTGAAGCCTGGTGAAGTGACAAAGATAATTCAGCGAACATAGCAAAGGTCGCTGGAGAAAACATCCGCTTTCCATACCTGTCCATGGTCCTAGAGTCCTTACTAGGAGGATGGACAGGTACTGCAGGATCCGCCAGTTCCTTCTTAGTGGCAGCCGCCCCCACCATAGCATCCACCGAGACACCCTTGGAACAGAACTGTTTGTCGAAGGGCCGTAATGAATTTGGATGGTCTTCTGGGGACAGGTTCCACAGAATCTGGAGCCGCCACCTTACGAGCCACTACCTGCATAAGTGGGTCGAAGGCGGAGACACCCAGGAGGTGGAGGTCGGGATCCAAAGCCTCCAGGTATACCGAATCATCCTCGGAGGGGTCAATGGAGGGCCAATTCCCCCTCTGTTTGAGGAGCTCAAGGATGTCTGAAAAGGAGACATCCTCAGAGGGGACCTTGGAGAACCCTCGGACTCATCTAAGTCGGTATCAGATGTAGTAGACTCAGGGAGTCTGTGTGTTTCCTCTTACCGTCCTCTTCCGAGGGGGTTCCCCTGCAGGATCAGGAGAAACCTCGGAAGAGGAGGAAATTCCCAGTGGGGAAACCTGGGGCGATGGATCCCTGGGCCTGAGAGCAAGAGGCTGGCAAGAGGTGTCTGCAGGCACTGATGAGGGAGGAGCTAGAGGGATGGACCGTTGACCAGGCTCAGAGGCCAGGACACTCCTCATCACCTCAAAGGCTCCCCTCGGGAGACCGGAATATCCCGCTCGAAGAAACAGGAATTCCGGCTCCAATGAGAGGAAGGCTCGAGGCGATGTCGGCGCCGAGCTTACCAAAGCGAAGCCCCAAGAGGGAGAGCGGGTCGGACAAGGGTCCGATGCCACTAGCCCCCTCGGAGCCGACAGTGGAAACCCGATGACCGGATCCCTCCAAGGAAGGCCTCAAGGAGGAGATCGGAGTCGAGAAGGATGTATCGGCTCCTCGAAACAGTCGCTGTCCCGAAGCTCCGGCTCCGAACTCTGGTGTGGAGTCGGAGGAGGAAGTTCAAGGGTAAGGCTATAGCCGAAGTCTGTTGAGACGGGCTATGGAGCATTTGGGCCAGTGCCTGAGACTTCAACAGCCTGCTTACCACCCTCTCTACGTCGTGGTCAGACAGCCTGGAAGATCTCGAAGATCGGCTCCGATGGCTCCGCTCCGACAAAAGAGGAGACCCGAGCCGAATGGATACTCAGTATCGAAGGGGACCGAGATCTCTTCGGTCGAAGCCATCGGAGCCGAAGTCCCTGAACTCTAGATGGAGCCGAAGGTTTCGGCTCCGATGCTGGATAAAGTGTCGGCTCCAGCCAGAGCCGACAAGGCCACAGTAGAGAAGGTATCGGAGCCAGCCGGGCGCCCTACTCTACTACTTTAACGGTAGATGCATCGGTTCCAGCGGGCCGATCTCGCCCGGACGGAAGCCACCGGAGGAGGCTTGGATACTGAAGCCTGAGCCGGTGGTTTAGAAGGTTTCCCAGACCCTGCTTTAGAGGGAGAACCTTCTGGCTTAAGTAAGCCTCGGATAAGCTTATTCCTCCTTTCCTGCAGGACTCTCTGGCTAAAAGCGTGACACAAAGCACAGGAGTCCTGCAGGTGCAAAGGCCCCAGGCAGTACACACAAGAAGTGTGACCGTCTGTCAGAGACATTTTCTGACAGCACTGGTCACACTTCTTAAAGCCTGAGACCTTGCCTTCCCTAGACATATCCTAGGAGGAAGTAACACACAAACCCCAACAAACACACAAAATTAATCCCCTACACACAACACACAGGAAGGGATTAACCAATAGGGTTTTAGGCCTAACTAAAAACTTTATACTAAAGGTTATAAAAAGGGTTATAAATTTTGAAAAGAAGGGACTAGGGTAGGCTGTAATATACTACAGACTATACTAAGACTAAAAGGGAAAATAAATTCCTAACTAAGCTTTTTCTGATTTTACCAGAAAATCACTTACCTCAGCTGGCAAAGGAGACCTCTTTCGAGATCTGAGGTAGTCCCGCCTTGCATCATGGGATATAGGGTTGCCTCGAGCTGGTAAAAGGAGTTCTCAAGCTAAGAAAGTGCCGAGTCGGAGCCGAGGATCGGCTCCGAACCCATCCAGCAAGAATGAAGGCGAGATTGACAACTTAACATTCATCATGCATGTGTCGTGTTCTCTACTGCTGTGACATGCTGCCCTATAACACACAGAACACAATCTGTACCTCACCCTGCAACTCTGCCTACCTAGCAAAGTGAATATGTTTGTGTATGTGTCTGTGTCCTTGTGTGTCCGAGAAGTGTAATATCTGTCCCAAATGCATTCAATCTACCAAGCCTCCGTGGTGTGTGTCAGTACACATTGGCTAATGTTGGTGGGTGGTGTGCAAGTGTATGTGTATCATTAGATTCAATTCTGTTAGTCCAGAGTTCCTGTGCATATCTGCTGCCAGGCATAACTACACTATTTGGGACATATATACATAATACATGTGTGTGTCTATGTTTGTGTGTGTGGGTATATACATATATATATATATATATATATATATATATATATATATATATATATATATATATATATATATATATATGTGTGTGTGTGTCTATGTTTGTGTGTGTGGTGTCTGTTTGTGTGTGTATATATATATATATATATATATATATATATATATATATATATATATATATGTGTGTGTGTGTGTGTGTAGATATATGCAAATACATAGATATATACACACACACACACACACACACACACACACACACACACACACACACACACAAAAAACGCAGTCTATTACTGAGGAAAAGTAGTCTTCCAGTCTTAAGGGTATAACAATTTTTCCTTAAGGAGGAGCAAACCAACAAAAAAGGGAAAACCTGCTGTACTTGAACAACTGCTCTAGATATTGGCATATGAATTACTAAAATGGACTGTTGTCAAAACTTGTTATGCAAGATCCATGTCAAAGATCACTTTGCATTCTTATTAAAAACAAAAAGCATGCAATCAAGCTGGAATTGCTTGTTTAGCCACAGTTTATTAAGTTAAAAACAAGAGATGAGCACTTTTGCCCTTGTCAAAGCTTCGTTAGATCTAAATTATACAAGTAATATATACTTTTCTATTTTCCATATAAACAGCCATGTAAATTACAACAAAGGCTTTACTCCAAGTGCACTTAAACAGATCACATACAATGACAGTGACATATATATATATATATATATATATATATATATATATATATATGTGTGTGTGTGTGTGTATGTGTGTGTATACATACATACATACATACACACACACACATTTATTATACATAGTCTCTGTTTGCATATATATAAAACAGATAAATATATAGAAAGATATAAGCACAGCTACATTCTTAGGTGAGCAGGTTTATACTGAAGCATGAATGCCAGGTTGAAATACTATCATATAGCTTTTACCAGTGTTGTGGACGTGCTTACTACCCTGTTCTCCGTTTCAATAAAAGTTCTGCATACATTCACCTTTACTGGCTGTATTTCTACATTCAACGTACCTATGGCTTTTACTTTGACCTTCTGATGAAATTTACAAAATTGTGTAGGATACCAGTACAGAAAATGGCAATAGGGGCCCAGGGAAATAAATATTGTGGGAAGAAATAGCCAGGGAATTGTTATGGCTAGGCTTGTATAGGCCCCTAGGGCCAATAGCCTAGTACCAACCTATGAACCTATGTTTTCCATTTCAGTTGCTTTAGATCAGTTTGTGATGTTTGTAGTCAATGTGGCTTCCAGGTAAAATGCTCTACGAATAGCAGAACTGCCCACATGTGCACAATTCTGCAACATCGCACTAAACTTCAATATGCAAGAATGAACATTACCAGATGTGAGCACAAGCTACTTTATGACTTGTGCATACACATGGGCTCACTTTGCACAATAATTTGAAATCTCATAGTTACCTGAGCAGCCTGCCATCATGCTGAACACACGACTCTCAACAATCACTTTCTCTTTCAGAAAAGTGTCACAATTTTTCTTTTTGACTTTGGACTAGCATAATTATTTCTGTAAAAGCCCTTACAAAATTCCCAGATAGTGCCCAAAGGAAAAATAAAACAAATTCTCTGCCATTATATAAACAGGCACAGGGAACACCAGAAAGGTAAAGTGATAGTTTAAAATAATGTCCAGGAACAGCCAAGTGACTTGAGGGGGACACTGAGAAAAGGGAATGAAATAACCTCTGGATTTCACTCCTCATACACAGAAATCCATTGTGATTGACATCCATTCTGGGGAGTACTACCTCCACCTCTAAATGTTGCCGGGGAGAGAAGTTGGGCAGCACTACATGGACATTTCTGCTGACAGTCTGAGAGCAGCCCGCAATATCCCTGGTTCTGCATCCATTAAAAGGTCCATCTCTGTCTGAGGTGGAGTAGCAGGATTGGTGCTTAGAATTTCAGAACCATAATAATTTGGGTCCCTTCTAGTCCTGATAGCAAGATCTTTCGAGGTTATTACATCTGACTCTGTTGGCAGAAAACATCTTACTGTCTTGTTCACACTACTGCATTATTTCACAGTCAAACCAAATGAGGAGGATCTAACATGATGGTAAAGGATGCCTTGAAGATATCAACAAAATCGCATAGGCAAAGCCAAGCAATGAGCCCCATCATCATGCTTGTTCTTGTTGCCTGAACTGTTCCATCAGCTGTGTTATGCATGAGTCACATAGAGACACTGGATAAATAATACATGGTGCTCAAAATGGTTTCCGTCTGTTTCCTTGAGTCCAGTGCAGCTGACCTTTTTAAAGAGTCTAATTCTTGCTTAGCTCAGGTCCCTCTGAAATCTATCTGTTCATATGTATGACGCAGTTCACAGCCCTGACCACAAAGATGCCTGAAGCATATGTCTGCTTCCCTAACCTGTTCATAGCCCAAGACACTCTGTTGGGCAGATGAACAGTGGCTGTGTCCTTCATCAGCTGTTTTTTTAGTGGCGGCTGATAAAATGATGCAGTCCATCAGAGGGCCTTTTGCTCAGTATTGTCTGTCCTTGGAAGGTCTCAAGATCTTATAAGGTTTTCTATGGACTGAGTCACAAGCATCAGGATTCTGCCATTACCACCACAGAGACAAAGCCAAGGAAACAAGTTTGTCAGAAGAACCATCAGATAAGTTGGGGGCGTCAAACCATAAGCTTCAAATAGGACATCCTCGTCCGGGGGGGGGGGGTTAGCCAAGCTCTCCTCTGATGCAATAGCTGCAAGACTTCACCAAAGGTGACATTCTCCTGAAGGAGACTGCTGGGAGTCCTCTCTTTCATCTGAGACTGAGTCTGAAGTGAGAGAATCCGAAGGGGAGTCTATCTGCCTCCTCTTACACATCTCCTTTCTTGAAGATGGAGAGTGACCCAAGTCTTCAGGGGAATGCAACTATATCGAAGCTGACCTTTTGAGACCTGAAGCTTAATTCTGAGCTGTGATGTAGGAGAGGACTGAGGAGCAAATGAAGCAGTGCTCGAGGGCAGAGCAAACACCACAGGAACCCAAGGTTTAGCTCTCCAAGAACTCATCATTCTCCCCATAACCTTGAAAGCTGTTCTGATCTCTGTCAGGTCCGAGAATCTCCTATCTTGTGCAAAAACCATCACTTAAACAAGGACATAGGGAATCTCCAAACTCTGGATCTCACACAGTTTGGTTTTGTGAAGGGTAGATCATGTCTGCTCAACCTGGTCAACTTCTTTGAGTCAGTCACCGGAGATGTGGATGAAGGCTAGGTGGTTCATACAGCCTACCTTGATCTGGCCAAGCCCTTTGATACTATTCCCCACTCAGGAATCATAGAAAAACACACTAAGCTAGGCATCAACCCCTATATCACTAGGTGGGTTGCAAACTGGCTCACAGATAGAACCCACAGTGTGAAAGTAGCTAACTCCAAGTCAGACTGCCAACCAATCACAAGTGGAGTCTCACAGGGATTGTTCCTGGGTCCTCTTCTGTTTGGTATCAACTTCTCTGAAGTCCAGGTCAACACAAAGGGACTCTGGTTGACAAACTTCACAGATGATTGCAAGTTGGGAGCCATTATTAACTCCCCAAGTGATGTTGACATCCTACAGAAAGGCCTCACTGAGACCAATGACTGGTGTCAGAATCACAGTCTTAAGCTCAATGCCAAAAAATGTGTCGTCATCCCCTTTGGGAAAAACCCAGTTCCCATGAATTACCACATCAATGGTAGTCCACTGAACACAGAAGGCATTATAAGAGATCTGGGAACACAGGTTGACAGCAACCTCTCTTTTGACCACCACATTGCCATTGTGGTCAGAAAGTCCTTCTATGTGACACATTTCATTACTAAGGGCTTTGCATCCAGGAAGAAAGAGGTTATTGTCTCCCTCTACTCTTCCCTCGTTAGACCAATCATCCAGTACAATGCCCCTTTTGGCATGTACCTCACTAAACTGGAGAGGCCCCAAAAGTACCTCACAAAGAGGATCCTAGGCCTTAACACTTGTCCTATATGGACAGACTCAAAAAACTCCAACTATTCTCTGTCTCATATCGCCTACTTAAGAGGCAATCTCTGCTTGACTTACAAAACCATGTCTGACTCAGCTCTATTAGAAATGCTACATCTAAAGAAATCCCAATCCCTACACACCACATGCTCCAGAGACCTCAGCCTCATTACCACAATCAACAGAAAGTGCTGGAGGGACAGGTTCATAACCCAGACACTGCCCATGCTATGGAATAGACTTACCATACATGTCAAACGGAGCACCTCACTAGCCCTCTTCAAGAGAAAACTGGATGAGTGGATGGAAATAGAAAATTCATCCCGGGGATCACTCCAGTGGCTCAACTCGACAGAGGCACTGGGAACTAAAGTAGGGTGGCACGATGCCAGGGTAATCCTATGGGCTAGGCTTGTAAAGGCTCCAGGGTCATTAGCCTAGTATACACCTATGAACGTCCCAATGAAGGGGTGTCCCACATCAAAGGAAACTCTAAACCAGACAAGGAAGAAGATTTCAAGGAGGGGATCTGCACAGACGCCTCAAAGGCTGAAGTCTCCAACATTGAAAATAGAGCTGTCCGAGATGGCTCCAAATACGCACAGCCAAGGACTCTACATTGAGTCAACAGATACCCTGCCTGGGTTCGAAAATCTCAGAGTTAAGTGGGATGGATTCAGTGCCTCTGGCATCGAAGCAGGCACCCCAGCTGACACTGAAGATGCAGGCACTGGAATGAGAATCGGCTCTGCTGCCACTGGTTCTGAGACATGGACCAAGGAGGGAGCAAAGATAGGGAATGCAGGTCATATCAGCTCCATCCTTGATGGGGGGGGGGGGGATGACATCCATTTCTATTTTCTTCTTCAGAATATGCTTCATCATACAGTTCAGCTCTATGGCCGAAGCACTTCTGAAGGACTTGAAAGATCTAAGTAAGAAAAATGAAGGTCACTCTGAAGATAAGTGGGTCATCTCCTGCTCCAAAGATGTTCAGCTTGCCAGCTGGTGTGAGGACTTGTCGTATAGCTCTGAAGAACTTGGAGCTAAAACAGAAGGAATTGAATCTAAACTGGGAGGAGAGTTTTCCTGGTCAGTTTCTGAGCCAATGTCGAGCTGTCATCATCAGCTTTTTTTTTTCTCAAGTCATCTTGATCCTTTTCACATTCCTCAATGGGACAACACCTACTGCCTGACTTTCTGGACTTGACTGCTTCATGGTCAGGAGGCAGAAGCTCTTTTGTAACCAATTTATTGTACCGATCCAATAAAGCCCTTTGACTGAAGGCTTTGCAAATATTATACTCAGCAGACAAATGGTCCAATCCAAACAGTAAACACAGAGATCATAGCTGTCTTGTGGGAAGGTTTTGTGACCACATTTGTGGCATCTCTTAAAGCTCTTTTCCTTTCCTTTCTCCTTATCCTCCATTTCGTGTAAAAATACTAGGATCCAAGAACAGCAAAGAACACACTAACTATCCTATAAAGGGAAAAGGTACCCTAAGACTAGCTAAAATTACTGAGACAGAACTACGAAAATGCACTACTATCATATGTCAAATGAAGTCATCAAGCAGAGGAGTTCTACTACTTAAAAAAATAAATAAATAAAAAAATAAGTAAACAAGCCATTTTTAAATGTCAAATAAATGGTGCTAAGCACAAAAACTACTGAAAAAGTTTTTAACAATAAAAACACCAAAGAAGCACTTAACAGTCGCAGCTAAACAGATAATGTCCAGATTCTGAGTTGGCAAACGAGATCTGATGGAGACTAGCTTTGCGCATTGTGGGAGAAAGAAAAAAAAAAGAGGAACTTGAGGCTGGAGCACAAGTTTGCAGGCTCAGATCCAACAAGTGGTCTTGAGGCCTATCATTGAAATTGGGGAGATGGAATGAACAGGATCTTTTCTTCAAAAAACTGGTAAAGTATAAGCTATTCCCCAATGGGGTACTTATCTACCCAGCATTTATGAAGTTCTAGCAGACCATCAGTCACGCAAAGCCCAGAGATAAAAGTGCACTTCGACGGCAATTAAGTTCAGGTTTGGTGCCCTATCCATTGACTTCATACATCTGTCCTGAGCTGTTCAGTGGTTAGGGAATGTGGAAGGTGCACTTAAGCCTTGAAAGGTGGCCAGTTGTCATATCCTTGGCAGGCTGTAACCCATATAACTTAGGTCACTATAACACTGATCTAATGATGAACATCTTTAGTGCTCAGAGCTTGCAACTCAAAAAACCTTCCTGCTGAAGTCAATGCTGCTGAAAATAAATATTTCCATGTTAAGAATTTCAGGCCTGCTTTAGAAGCAAGATAATAAAAGGTAGAGTTAACTTTTCTAACATAAAATTAAAATCTCAATGGTAGGTTCTTTACTGTGATTTTTAAAAAAAGTTATGTACTCACCATAATGTTCCATTTTGGTAGTCCATCTCATCCTTCATTTTTACATATGGGTTTGGAGCCGATCCTTGGCTCCGACTCGGCCGATTTTCAAGCTCGAAGACTTCTGGTTGGCTCGTGGCTAAGCAGGTATCCCATGGTGCACCAGTGCAATCCCCAGATCTTGTTTGCTGCTCAGTAGAAATAGAAATAAACCCCTAACCAACAAACCAATACTAAAGGGTCGCCAACCAAGAAATTTATAGTATTACTTCCAGATCTTCCAGGATGGTGGCAGGAGGGCGGGTTGGTAAAAATGAAGGGTGAAATGGACTACCAACATGGAACATTATGGTGAGTACATAACTTCTTTATGTTAGGTAGTCCAATCTCACCTTCATTTTTACATATGGGACAGCGTCCCTAGCGCCTTATTCTTGGGTGGCTCATTGGAAGACACTCCTGAGCACCGTGGAGACAAAGGATGCTCTACCCCTAGAAGCCAAATCCAACTTATAATGAGTAATGAAGGTGTGAAAGGTAGCCCACGTAGCTGCTGCACAGATATGATCAACTGGTACCCTGGCTTGAAAGACTGCAGAGGTAGACAGAGACCTGGTAGAGTGAGCCTTGATCCTGTGGGGTAAAGGTCTGCCCTCCGAACTGTAGATGAAAGCTATGCAACTCGAAATCCAGTTAGACAATGTCACCTTAGAAACTGGTAAGCCAAATCTGGAATCAGAAAAGGAAACGAAAAACTGGTCTGACTTCCGAAATTCTTTGGTCCATTGCAAATAAAAATGTAGCTGTCTGTGAACATCCAACTGGTGGAAACGATATTCAGCTGCATTGCTATGATTGGGAAAGAAAAAGTACAGTTGTGAACACTTAAATGTAGATGTTCGAGTGTATTCACTGCTGCAGTCATTACATTCGGGGTAATCTGCTGGCAGGTTGCCCTCAGTCAGACTGAATAACAAAGTCTTGGGTCCTGCGTCGGTTGTTGTCTCCTCTTCCATGACATCAGGTCGTGAGGGGTATAAAACATGCAGCCGACGCCATTTTAATCGGTTTTTCTTGCCCAAGATGTCAGGTGCCCCCCAAATGGGGAGCAAAAATATATATATAAATAAACAGTAAATATATAAATGCACCTTAGAAACATAAAATTTACCTTCAACTAAAAGCAAATACACCACAAAGGCTTTTTGAGTATAGTGAAGGAAAGAAAAGGTATAGAATGGGGGATGGCGGGTGGGTAACCCGGACTGCAACAGTAAATACACTCGAACATCTACATTTACGGTAAGTGTACACAACTGCACTATGTTCTTCGTGTTTCACTGTTGCAGTCATTACATTTGGGTAGAATCCCAAAGCTGTGGATGGGAGGATGGAACTAAACAGCATTAGGAGCAGCTATAAGGCCCTGCAGGACTGCAGTGGCAAAGCCTGCCCTGGATTTAGAGAAGAGAGGTAAATTATAATGCTTTGTGAATATATGAACAGAGCTCCAAGTAGCAGCTTCTAGAATGTCTCTGGTTGGTACCCCTGTGAGAAAAGCTGCTGAAGTAGAGGCAGCCCTGGTGGAATGGGATCCGATTCCTTTGGACACAGGTTTACCATGGTGCAAATAGCAGAAACGAATGCAGTGGCTTATCCATTTGGAAATAGTCTTCTTAGATATAGCCTTCCTCTCTGATCCTGCAGCAAATGCTACCAGCAGTTGCTCAAACCTTTAGAGATTTTGTCCTGTTTAAGTAGAATCTTAGTTGTCTGTGTACATCCAACGAATGCAGAATCCGCTCCCCCTTGTTCTGCGGATTTGGGAAAAAAGTTGGCAGGTGAATGGTACGGATAAAAGCCACACTGGATACCACCTTAGGCATAAAAGAAGGACTGGTCCTGAGGGCCACCCTGTCTGGGTAAAATATGATGAAAGGCTCCACTGCCATGAGAGCCTGTAGTTCTGAAACCCTTCTTGCTGAAGTGACTGCCAAAAGAAAAGCTGTCTTCCAAGATAGAAATTTTACATCCATAGTAGCTGCTTGTTAAAAAGGAGGCAGGGTGAGTTTTTCCAGCACAAAATTGAGTTCCCATGCAGGAGTTGGTGCTCTCCTGGGAGGTCTTAAGTTTTTGGCTCCTCTGAGATACTGTTTAAGCAGTGGATGAGAAAAGAGGGGAGGCTCTGTGTTGTAATGAGCTGACATGGCAGAGGCATGGATTTTTATTGAAGAAAAAGATAGGCCCTCGTCAAGCATCCCAGTTAAGTATTGTACAATCTGAGGAATATTGGGCTTTGCTGTGTCTATTCCTTGTGCTTGGTTCCAAGCACAGAATCTATTCCATTTATCAGCATAAGATTTTCTAGTACTAGGCCTTCTGGCTTCCAAAATGACATCCATCACAGATTTACTGAGAGATGTGGTTTGAATAATTAGCTGATTAGCCATGCTGCAAGATTCAGAGTTTGGAGCTGAGTGTGCAGAATTTGATATTTCTGCTGAGACAGTAGATGAGGTGTTTGAGGCAAGTACCACAGAGGAAGGTGTGACATATTCCTTAGAAGTGGGTACCAGTGCTGGCAAGGCCAGTCTGGAGCAATTAGGATCATTTTTGTTTTTTCCTGTCTGACTTTTAGTACGACCTTGGAGAGTAGAAGCAGAGGGGGAAAGGCATAGACTGATAGTTTTTTCCAGCTGCAGGATAGAGCATGCACTTTCCATGCTTTTTTGTGATGAGTTCTTGTGCAGAATTTGTCCAACTGATAGTTTTGGGGAGAGGCAAATAGATCTATGTCTGGGCTCCCCCATTTCTGTGTTAACATGCTGAAGATTTGTGGATCCAGTTTCCATTCGTGTGGGTCCATAAGATTTCTGCTTAGGTCATCTGCCAGAGTATTTTGCTTTCCTGGCAGGAATTGAGCTTGAAGATGTATTCGGTAAGTCAAGGCTGTGTTCCACAAGGCCATGGCTAGTCTGCAAAGGGGGTAGGAATGTGTACCCCCCTGCTTGTTTATGTACCACATAACTGTGGTGTTGTCCGTCTTTATCAATAATTGTCCTAGATGAAGTAAGTCCTTGAAGACTGTCAGAGCATTCTGAACAGCTAGCATTTCTTTCTGGTTGATATGCAGATGCAGTTGGTTTGGGCTCCATTTGCCCTGAATGCATCTCCCTGCCAAATGGGCCCCCCAGCACAGTCTGATGTGTCTGTAGTTAGGGTTTGGGTGGCAGGGGGTAGAGTGAATGACAGTCCCTTGTTTTGGTGACATGTCTCTCCCCACCAAAGAAACTCCTGTTGTTGTAGGCAGGGAATGAGGGGAATCATTGTTTCCAGGCTGTGAGAATGTTGACTCCATAAACTTTTTAGGTACCATTGAAGTTTCCTCATATGCAGTCTCGCATATGGAATTAGTAGAATGCAGGATGCCATGAACCCCAAAGCCTGCAGAATTTGTCTTGCAGATAACTGGGTTTTTGTTGCCATTTGTTTGAAGTATGTTGTCAGTTGCCTTTGTCTGTCTGGCGTGAGGTAAGCTATCAGGGCAGTTGTATTCAAGCTTTCACCCAGGAATGTAATTATTTGAGAGGGTACCAGTTGTGATTTCTTTTCGTTTATGGTGTACCCTAGGCAATCTAGAAGCCTTTTTACAAACGCCAGATGTTGAAGTAGAATGTCCTTGTCCTCTGCTTGAATGAGACAATCGTCCAGATAAGGAAACATTTGAATGTTTCTTTGTCTGCAGAATGCAATTACTGGTGCCAGGCACTTTGTAAAGACCCTTGGCACAGTAGATAAGCCAAAGGGCAGTGCAAAGAATTGGTAATGTAAAAAACCTGCTTTGAAGCGGAGGTATCTTCTGCACGATTCCCTTATTGGGATATGCAGGCATGCCTCTTAAGTCTAGAGTTACTAACCAAGCACTCTTGACCAGCATAGGCAGTAGCTGTTGTAAAGTCAGCATTTTGAATTTTGGAATATCCAGGAACGTGTTTAGAATCGATAAGTCCAGTATTGGACGCCATGAATTGTCTTTTCTGGGTACCAGGAAAAGTCTTGAATAAAATCCTTGTCCTTCTTCCTTTCCTGGTACTGGTTGAATAGCCCCCATATCCATGAAGGACATGACTTGTTTCTGGGCCTCTGCCCACTGATTTTGTGGCAGATCCGACCATCCGTTTGGAATTGGCAAGGTATGGAAATGAAATCTGTACCCCTGGGATATTATGTTTAATACCCACTTGTCCTGGGTAATTAACTGCCAATTTTGAGCATGAAGTGCTAGTTTTCCCCCCAAGGGGGCTGCCAAAAGATAAGTGCTTGGAGTTGGTAGAGTAAAGTCATTGAGACTGTTTACTGTAGGGTTGTGGTTTGTTACCTCCAGATTTGGAGGTGGAGGCACCACATTGCTTTGACCTGTAAGAACCCTGTGATTGATATCTGGAGCCTTTTGAGCACCTGGGTTTGCCCTGAGTGGCTCTGCTGGACACAGGAAAGGACCAGTTTTTAGTAGGTCAGTATCTACTGAACCTTGGTGGCTGCACTTGCAAGAAATCTTTTACAGTTTGCACAGATTTAGCTTTGTCTTCCATTTTCTTTAAAACCTCTTCTGCCTTATTACCAAACAGAGTATCATGCTGCAAAGGGGCATCCAACAATTTAGCTTTAACATGATCAGGCAGATTTTGCTCCTTCAGCTAGTCATGCCTTTTAATCACAGATCCATTAAAGGCGGCCCTGCAAGAGGCCTCCAAGGAATCAAAACTACATTGCAAAGTATGTTTTCCAACCTGTTCTGCTCAGAAATCAACATCATTTAATGTTTCAGTAAACCCATAACATGCTGTTGATATTTAAACATATGAAACTGGCAGTTTAAAGCCCTGATAGCCAAGGTTGCAGACGTATAAACCTTCTTACCCCATCTATCCAGCACCCTGAAATCTCTATCAGAAGGGGTAGGGTTTTTGGTTGTAGAAGCCTTAACACCCTTGGGACCCTGAGAAATAGTTTCAGGATCAGCAGCAGGATTTTTGAAAATAAATTTGTGAGAGTCAGGAACCCTGTAATATCTGTCTGGCTTACTAGGAGCCGGAGGCAGGGAATCAGGAGCCATGCTTGATTCCGAGAACACATCATCAACAATGTCTAATACAGGTGGTATTGCCAAAGGCCTATGCTGAGGAAGAAGGAAATCCCTAAGCCTCTTTTTTGATTCAGAGAAGTCCTGACTCTCCCAATGAAAATGTTCCCTTAAAGTATGCAAGGTCTCTCCAAAAGAGTAATCCTCAGGAGATGCAGATGGGATGGATTCCTCTGCATCAGAATCCTCATAGGGTGGAACAGAAAATTCCTGATCAGAAGAGGAATCAGAAGAAATGGAAACCTGATCTGAAGATTCATAGTCAGTGCCTTGCCTAGGCCTCTTAGCAGGAGGGGGTTGGGAACCCCTGATCAAGGTAATTAAATCCTCAGCCATTTTGATCATCTGTTTTTTAGGCATAGGGGCCTGAGCACGTGGCTCATGCGTCAGTTTTTTAGACACTGATGTATCTTTGGACCTTGTTTTTGTTGCTGGTGTCGGTTTAATGTAAAAATGTTGAGGCCTGAAAACACCCTCAGAAGCCGGTGCCTGCTCAGCGGCTCCGGACCCATCCAAGGGAGAGACATCCGGGTTCAATACTTTGCGAATCTCGCGGCATACCGGACTCCAAATAGGTCTCGGTAGAGGCCTGTGACTCAAAAGTAGTCGGACTGCTGACCAACGACATTTCAGGGTAGTTAAATCTTGAACCAAAATAATCAGAAGCAAAAATATACCAACGCTTAATAGCGCGTTGGTTAAATTTAGCACAAAACCAACAGCAAGGCACGTTATGATCAGGGCCTAGGCAAGGAATACAGTTGTTGTGTCTTTCGGCTTTTCCCGGTTAGGGGTCGCCACAGCGGAACTCCGGTCTGCTAATGATTGGCAGCAGATTTTTACGTGCCGAGTTAGCATCCCTGACGCACAACCTTCAACGAAGGTATGCCCATTCACGCATGTCTCCACTCAGAAGACTCACTAGCTGAGAATCGAACCGGACAGCGTCTTACTGTGAGGCGACAACGCTACCGCAGCACCACCACCGCAGATAGGCAAGGAATACAGTGCAAATGAAAATCCTTATGAGGTATTTGCTTCCCACAAGTAATGCAATTATTAACTTTTACTGACATCGGTAAGGAGCAAGAAAAAGTTTCCCTAACAGGGTACTTAGCTTTAGTTTTAAGACTTTGGTTCTGAAACTCGAATACGAACATTTCAGGAGTCGGGCGACGGGCACTTGCAAACTGCTTCTGCTTCGGGCACCGTGCGGCAAGAAAGACCGATTAAAATGGCGTTGGCTGCATGTTTTATACCCCTGATGACCTGACGTCATGGAAGAGGAGACAGCAACCGATGCAGGACCCAAGACTTTGTTATTCAGGCCGACTGAAGGCAACCTGCCAGCAGATTACCCCAAATGTAATGACTGCAACAGTGAAACACGAAGAACATCTGGAAGCTCAATGGACTGGTTCAATGTGGCAGAAGAACAAACTTTGGGAACAAACGAAGGATTGGTACGTAAAGAAACCCTGTCTTTATGAAAGACTAAATAAGGTGGCTCAATAGACTGGGTATGTAGCTCAGAAACACGTCTGGCTGATGTAATAGCTACTAAGAACACAGTCTTCCAAGACAAATACTTTAAGGAAGCTGAATGAGACTGTTCAAAGGGAGAGGATGTTGGTTTGGACAACACAAAATTTAAGTCCCAAGAAGCCATAGGTTCCTGTAATGGTGGTCTCAGTAAAGTGGCTCCTCTCAAGAAAGTTTTGCATAACTTATGAGACATAAGGTTGACATTTGGAGATCCCAAATAAAAATGTGAGATAGCCGCCAATTGTACTTTGATGGTGGCTGCGGCAGATCCCTGCTGAAAAAGCTCAGAAAGGAATTCCAGAATCACAGGAACGGGAGTGGTGTAAGGATCTTTCATTTTCTGTGCCCAAATAGAGAACCTTTTCCATTTACTGTCATACAGCCTTCTGGTTGATGGTTTATACGAGGATAAAAGAATATGGGACACTGATGACGAAACATCATGAAGCCTGACTAGAGATGGAACTGGAGCAGCCAAGCTGTCAATTTGAGGGTTTGGAGAGAGGGGTGTAGCGAACTCGACATGTGGGTCAATAGATCTGGAACTGGGTCCAGGATCCAAGGATCGTCCAGGAGAAGAGGCTCAAGGAAGGGGAACCAGACCTGACGAGGCCAGTAAGAAGCAATGAAGATTAACTTGCTTCCCAGTCGGTTGGCTTTCTGTATCACTTTGGGGATGAGGGAATGGAGGAAAGGCTTAGAGAAGTCCCGTGGGCCAATCATGGACCAGAGCATCTCTGGGAGCTTCCCCCCGGAGGGGAAATTAAGGAAAAATAACTGCTGCACTTGGCATTGACTGGACTGGCAAAAAGGTCGCAGCAAGGTTGTCCCCATTTTCGGAAAATCTGTTCCACTATTTCCCGTTTCAGAGACCACTCGTGGGGCAGCAAGATTGTCTGGCTCACCTTGTCGGCTATCACGTTGGTTGTCTCCGGAATGTGCGTTGCCACTAGAAAGTGCTGGGAAGAAATTGCCCATTCCTAAACTCGCATGGCCTCTCGACAGTGTGGGTAAGATCTGGTACTGCCCTGTTGGTTGATATACCACACAACCGACATGTCCGATTGTATCGCAATCGTCCCTGGAGGAAGAAGGTCTTGAAGTGCTTGCAACACCAGAAGCATTGCTCTCATCTCCAGAACGCTGATATGCAGATAGGTTCATAGGTTCGTACTAGGCTATCTGCCCTAGGGCATTTATAAGCCTAGCCAGAGTGTATGTGGCTTACACCACCCCTTAGGATGAGAATACTATGCCCTTTTAGGGTTTAGTTTACTATGCCTCTGTCTAGTAGTGACACAGAGATGACCCCCGGGGTAAATCTACGATCTCCCATCCACTCGTTGAGATTTCTCTTGAATAGAGTCAGTGAGGGGCTCTGCCTAACATGGACTGGGATTCTGTTCCAGAGTGTAGGGAGCCTCTGGGTTATGAATCTGTCCCTCCAGCACGTTCTACTTATTTCTGTGTTGAGGTTTAAGTCACTTGTTCTCGTGGCTCTGATGGATTTGGATTTTCTGAGGTGGAGCATGTCCATTAATTCAGGATTGGACATGGCCTTGTACGTCAGGCACAGATCACCTCTGAGTAGGCGGTATGCGACTGAATAGAGCTGGAGTTTTTTCAGTCGGGCAGCATATGACATATGTTTAAGACCCTTTATCCTCTTGGTGAGGAACTTTTGGGGTCTTTCCAACTGCTGCAGGTGTCGGGTGAGATGCATCCCAAATGGGGCATTGTACTCTATCATTGGCCTGATAAGAGAAGAGTACAGGGGCACAATGACCTCTCTTGATCTAGATGTGAAACCCTTCATGATAAGGTGGGCAATATAGAAGGTCTTCCTAACCACTTTGGCAATGTGAGTGTCAAATGAGAGGTTTCTGTCAACCTGGGTCCCTAGGTCCCTGATTACATCTTCCGTACTTAATGGATTACCGCCTATGTGGTAATTTGTCGGTACCTTGTTTTTCCCAAAGGGTATGACTATACATTTTTGGCTCAGCTTAAGGCCATGGCTCTGGCACCAATTATCCGTTTCTATGAGGCCTCTCTGAAGGATGTTTGTGTCCGCTGGAGTATCAATTATGGCGCCCAGTTTGCAGTCATCTGCGAACTTTGTCAGCCACAATCCTCCTATGTTTGCCTGTACCTCGGAAAAGTAAATGCCGAACAAGAGGGGTCCCAGGACTGAGCCCTGTGGGACACCGCTTGTGACTGGCTTAGAGTCTGACATAGCTCCAGCAACTCTGACCCTGTGGGTTCTGTCCTTGAGCCAGTTTGCAACCCATCTTGTGACATATGGGTTTACATTTAAGCTGGTGAGTTTGACTATGATGCCCGAGTGGGGTATTGTGTCAAAGGCTTTTGCAAGGTCAAGGTAGGCTGTGTGAACTGCCTTACCCTCATCAATGGCCTTAGTGACTGTTTCAAAAAAGTCGACCAAGTTCAAAAGGCAGGATCTGCCCTTGACAAAGCCAAATTGGGTAGGATCCAATGTCTGTAGGTCCCCAATGTCTTTGTTTATGAGTTCCATAATGATCCTCTCCATAGCTTTGCAGACCAGGCTCGTCAAGCTTATGGGGCGGTAATTTCAGGGTCCGTAGAAGCACTGCCTTTGTGAAGTGGGACCACTGTTGCCATACGCCACTCTTTGGCTACGTATCCTGTAGTAAGGCTAAGATTAAACAGCAGCCTTATGTGTGGGTTTAGTTCCTCTTGGGGTTCATGTAGCACACAGCCCGGGACACCATCCGGTCCCATTGATGCTGTGTTTTTAGCTTTAGAGAGGGCTGCTCTCACCTGGGCATCTGAGATGTTAGGGAGGCTACACTCTGCTGGGATAGTTATTTCTCCTTTGGGGGGGGGGAGAAATTTGCACTGAACCTGTCTGCCAGAATGTTGGCAATGTCAGTGGGTTCAGTGTATTTTGTGTCATTTTGGACTAACTCTGAGCATATCTGGGAGTTTCCACCCAGGTTTCTAACATAGCTAAAGAAGGCCTTGTGATTGTCTTGTGTCTTTTGCGATTTTTCTCTCAAAGTTGGCCTTGGATGATTTTATGAGTGATCGTAGTTTTTTGCTAGTGCTGATCAGAGATGCCTTCCCTTTTAGGGATTTTGCTCTGTCATGTAGTAGCTTCCTCCTCCTGTTGTAAAGTTTGTTTATGGCTGGGGTCCACCAGACCGGGCGCCTGCCTTTGGGGGAATGGGTCTTGGTTTTATCTGGGATTGCATGATCCATGCATTCTTGAAGGTGCCCATAGAAGGCATTTGCAAAGGATTCAGCAGTGTGGGTTGTGGTTTCCACTGGCCCAGGGGCCTTGAAAGATACCACTTCAGTCTTAAGAAGTGTGAAGTTTGCTTTGAGAAGTTCTTCACTGTGGCCTTTTGTGCAGGGGGTGGGGGGGGGATGTTGATTTCCAGTGAGATTAATTTATGGTCTGATCTTACCAAAGAGGGATGTACTTCCGGTGTGGAGCATTTTGTCCCCATGTTTGTGATGATCAGGTCTAGTATATTGTCTCCTCTTGTGGGAATGGTGACTAGTTGTTCCATTGCATTTGAGTTTATGAATTCTAGGAACCTTTGGGCTAGGTGTTGGGGCTTGAGTAATGTTCCCAGTCTATGTTTGGGTAGTTGAAGTCTCCCAAAATGAAGGTATTTGGAGAGACATTCATACTCTCCAGTGTCTTCAGGAAGGCTGTGTGGGGTTCCTGAGTTTGAGAGGGTGGTCTGTAGCATGCTACAAACTGTAAGGCAGTTTTGCCTATGGTTAGTTGCACCTGGATAGTCTCCGATGCTTCGCGCTGCCACTAACCTGGAGGTGTGGGTATCTTTGATGAAAATGGATACTCCCTCCTTTGTGGTTCGTCCAAGTTTTGGGGCCGGAAAGCATGATATGAGGTAAAACCTGATAGTGCTAGGGTGCTCTCAGGAGCCTTGAACCAGGTTTCAGTCACTGCACAGACATCGATGTTCTCCATACTGAGGAGGGCTTCGAGGCTGCATCTTGAGGTTTAGACTTCTGGCACTGAGCAGCATTACCCTTAGTTTTTTTCCACTTGTGTTTTCTAGGGAGGTAGGTTTATCATTTGAGCCTTGCCTAAAAAAGGCACTATGGGGGTGGCAAGAGCCTTGGCCAATATCCAGAAGCCCAGGGGTGACAGGTGCAAGCCATCCCTTGCAAAGCAGTGTGGCTTGTCAAGCATGTCATCCCAAGCAGACAGACACTGGATCCCCTTAGAATGACACCAGTAATTAAGCCAATTGTTAAAACTGATCATTTTGTCTTTGTACTGTGGCATCATTCTTGGTGAGGGTAAGATGCTGCTCAGGGTCATACCGGCCTGGGCTACATAATCAGAGAGCTCCTCTATGTCTCTTTTCATGTAGTCCAGGGAGGTACGTCTCAGGTCGTTCACATCGGCATGTACAATGACTGAGTCCTATTTGTACTTGCTATGGAGTGACCTGAGTGCTTGTGTTATGTGGCAGATTCTAGCTCCCGACAGGCAGCTTACTGTGACCCTCTCCTTGTTCAGTCTGGTGAGCGGGACGTCAGTGTGCCTGACTACGGAGTCACCTATTACAAGTGTGTCTGGCATGTTGTTTGGCCTTAAGGGCTGTGACTGTTTAGCACACTGACTTTGTGAACTATGTGTTGCATGTGCTATGTCTTGAGGTGGTGGTTGCTTGGGTGTCTGCTTTGGAGGCCTCTGTTGTTTTGGTAGATTTTTAATCAGCGCCTCCGAGTATGTTTTTGTGTGTTTATGTGTTTGTTTTGCAGTTGTGATAGTTCTATGTGAGACTGGGTTTGTGGTGTGCATGGTTACCTTCTCCTCCTGACTGGTCTTGCCAGTACTGAATTGAGAGAGCTCAGCCTCCAGTTTGGCTATATAGTTGCATCTCTCGCATATATTTGTATTTGTTGGGAGGAGGAGAGGGTTGTCTGTGTACATGAGGCAATTGTAACATTGCCTCAAGATTCCCAGATTCACCAGCTGAATAGGAGAGGGCGCCAGCAACTGACCCTTCGACATGCTAGAAATAGTGAAAAAGATTGCTGTGTAACTGAGTCAGAAAGGACCTATAGGGAAATGGGTACTCAACAGAATTTAGGTGAATGAAGTACTTTTGTTTGTTTAAGAGTGCTTTATCTGTATACAAAATGCTTTAAGAGCAAGTGCTGAGCTTTTCAGATAGAGTATAGGCTGTTTAGATTGCAAGTAGAACAGTTCTAAGGGAAAAATTGAAGAGCAGATAACCTTGTTTAACCCTATGCGCACGACCGCGCAAAGCCGTGCAAAGGCGGATTTTAAGCAGTGAACTACAAAAGAGCTAGGAATGGTCCCAAACAACCAATTACTAACAGCTTCTTGTGCTGAGGTCACTTCCCCCAAGGACAGGTAGGCTGCTCAAGGCTCCCCACTCCCACTGGTGAGCAAAGAAACTTCCTTCTATCCAAGTAAGGTAATGGACAACACAGGAACTACACCACAGCCCAGAATACAGCAATGCCTGTATATTGGTCTAAACTAGTCGAGAAAGGCGAGAAAACAAGGATTATTTTTTTGCTTTTTTTGTTTTTTTTGCGGAAATACACAGAAAATGCAGAGACAGTAATAAATTAGTTACACAGGCTAGCACACTTTAGTGGGCAGCCTCCACAGTTCAATTAAACAAACAAACAAGCAAACTTTCGACTAAATTCGACTAAATGTAACTTTAAGTGCAGATTTTAAAATAAATGCAGTAATCAGTAAAAACAGTTCAGGCTAGTTCAAAGTAAGCAGCAGAAGCTATTTTCAGTGAAAAAAAAGCAAAGATACTTAAATCCAGAAGGTAGTCGCTTTTTCGAGTTCCTTGCTGCTAGGACCACTCTGTAAACCCACGTGGAGCTTGTCTGAGCAGTATAGCCAGAAAAAAATGCCCAGAGGCAGATTTTAAGCAGTGAACTACAAAAGAGCTAGGAATGGTCCCAAACAACCAATTACTAACAGCTTCTTGTGCTGAGGTCACTTCCCCCAAGGACAGGTAGGCTGCTCAAGGCTCCCCACTCCCACTGGTGAGCAAAGAAACTTCCTTCTATCCAAGTAAGGTAATGGACAACACAGGAAATACACCACAGCCCAGAATACAGCAATGCCTGTATACTGGTCTAAACTAGTCGAGAAAGGTGGGAAAACAAGGATTATTTTTTGTTTTTTTTGCAGAAATACACAGAAAATGCAGAGACAGTGATAAATTAGTTACACAGGCTAGCACACTTTAGTGGGCAGCCTCCACAGTTCAATTAAACAAACAAACAAGCAAACTTTCGACTAAATGTAACTTTAAGTGCAGATTTTAAAATAAATGCAGTAATCAGTAAAAAAACAGTTCAGGCTAGTTCAAAGTAAGCAGCAGAAGCTATTTTCAGAGAAAAGAAAGCAAAGATACTTAAATCCAGAAGGTAGTCGCTTTTTCGAGTTCCTTGCTTTTTCGTGTTCTTGCCATGCGCCGTGGACAGTCCTGCCAAGATAATGCCCTTCACCCACCCAACCTGGGAGGCATCCGTGGTCACAGTGGCAACGGGTTGGGAAGGCACAAAGGGAGCTCCTGTGAACAAGTTGTTGGGGGCTATCCACCAACGAAGGTCCTTTTTGCATGCTTCCGTCAGCAGAATAGGGTGATTCAGAGGTAGATATTGGAACGACCACTGGGAGAACAGGAGCCATTGAAGGATTCTCATGTGCAACCTGGATAAAGGTATTAACAGAATGGTTGAGGCCATCGTTCCAAGAGGTTGAAGAATACATTTTGCTTTGACCTTCCGAAGAGGAAAAAGAAGCTGAACTTGTGAGATGAGGTTTTGTGCTCTTTTGGCGGGAAGACGAACTGTCATATCCACTGTGTCTACATCTGCGCCTATAAAATTCACAGATTACGAGGGCAGTAATGCAGATTTTTCCTAATTTATGGAAATCCCTAGTTGAGCACAAAGCTGGATGGTGGCGTCCCTGTTTTGGGGAAGTAGATGCCTGGTGGGGGCGGTCAGGAGCCAGTCGTCCAAATACGGAAACACCTGGAATCCCTGACGTCTCAGGTGAGCTGTCACTACTGCCATGCATTTGGTGAACACCCTGGGGGCTGTGGTAAGACCAAAGGGTAGAGCACGAAACTGATAATGGCTGGCTCCCAGCCGGAAGCACAGATACCTCCTTGACACCTTGTCCATTTTTTTATGGTAGTAGGCGTCTTGGAGATCCAGAGAGCACATCCAATAGTCTTTCCCTAACAACGGGAGTATCGACTGCAGTGTGACCATCCGAAACTTGTCCTTTTTCACGGATTTGTTTAATCTGCTGAGGTCCAATATTGGCCTCCAGTCTCCGGTTCATTTTGGGACTAAAAATAATCTGGAGTATGTTCCGGATCCTGTCTGGTCTGCTGGGACGGGCTGGATGACTCTTTTTGAGAGTAACTTGTTGATCTCCAAAGTTGCCTGATCCCAGATGTTCCACCCAATCACAGGGATCTTCTTGGGAACAAACGGTGGAAGAGAA
This sequence comes from Protopterus annectens, assembly GCF_019279795.1. Classification (NCBI taxonomy): domain Eukaryota; kingdom Metazoa; phylum Chordata; order Ceratodontiformes; family Protopteridae; genus Protopterus; species Protopterus annectens. The sequence continues at coordinate 73,403,671 of NC_056733.1, read as the reverse complement.
AAAGGTATGATATAGCCTCTGGTAACAACTCTTTGTACCCACTTGTCTTGGGTTATATTTAGCCAGGCTTCTGAATACAAAGAGAAGCAACCCCCGACTTGCCCCAGAGAAATGCAGTCAGGCCCACATCAGGAGCGCTGATAAGACCGCCCTCGAAAGGAACCACGACCTTGCTGGTATTGCAGACTGCCCCTGCCTCTAGGGCGACGTCTACCACTTCCTCCTCCTCTGCCTCTGAAGGAGGATTCACTCTGTGTGTCCGGAAAGGCCCTCTGGGACTTTTTGAACCACATCTTACCTCCCCTTTGACCTTTGGGATATGGTCGAGAGGGGACGGTAAAACGGACTCCCACGGCACAGAGAGTCTTTCCTTCCTGTTCACACCAAATGAGTGTTTCTTTCACCTTGGAACCAAACAAGGAGGAACCATCAAATGGGGTGTTGGTGAAGGTGGACTTGAAAGGCTCTGCAAAGTTACACAAGCGCATCCAGGAGTGGCGCCTAAGGGCAACTCCTGAACCCGCTGCTCTACTCGCTCCATCAGCCGCATGAGAGATAAGCCGCATAGTGGAGTTAACTACCGAATTTAAGGTGGAAAACTGAGCAGAGATCCTATCAGGGACTCCCTCAAGACAAGCACCCTGTATGGAATCTCCTAACTTCTTGAGGAGATCCCTCTGCAACCTCATGAAATGGGTAAGACAGTTCAGAGATCGAAGTGTAAAAGCCGCTGAACTAAATACATGCTTCCCAAATCTGTCCATCTGTCGAGACTCCTTGTTTGTCAGATGAACAGAAGAAGAAGTCTCCGCCAACTTCTTCTTCGTGGCTGCCACCACCACCATGGCATCTACGGGAATGCCCTTAGACAAGAATTCTTTTCCAGGAGGGGCAGACAGGAACTTATTTGGTCTTCTAGGGACTGGCTCCACGGCATCGGGAGTATCCCACACCTTCTGACTAATCAGATCCATTAGCTTGTCGAAAGGTGGACACCCCCAAGAGGCAGAGGGTTGAGACCCGAAAGCCTTCAGGTACACAGACTCCTCATCAGAAGGGTTGACAGTGGGCCAGTCGCAACTCTGTTTAAGGATCTCTAGAATGTCCACAAAGGAGACATCATCAGAGGACACCTTAGGGGGCCCCTCCGACTCATCGAGGTCAGTATCCGATGTCAGAGACTCATCCTGGGAGTCAATATGCTTCCTCTTGCATACTCTCTTCTGAGGGGGCTCCTCGAAAGGACCTTCTGGAGAGGCCCCGGAAGAGTGGGGACCACCAGCTGGTGGCTCCTGAGGCTGTGGGTCTCTGCTGTCTCCGGAGAGAGTAGGTACTGAGACTGAAGTGGGAGCCCTGGGGGGGGAGAGTGCTTGTACCACTGGCAGGGGCTGTAGATTGTGACAGCACACTCCTCATCACCTCAAAAGCAGACCTCTCCGGCTCCGAACACCATTCCCCCCTCCGAAGAGACAAAGGACGGTGCTGGAGCTCGAGCCATCGGCTCCGAGAAAGATGCAGGGTATGAGCTCACCCTGGCGAAAGCACCGAGAGGAAGGCAGATGAAGATCGATTCAAACCCTCCCCTGGAGCCAACAGAAGAGCTTCGGTCCCTGGACACGACGGACAGAGCCGAGCTTGTCGGAGCCGAACTCTGCTCCAATCCAACAGCATGGGGAGCTGGAACCGAGGGTTCTTCCGTTGGTAACAAGCACTCCGGCTCCGAAAAACCAACATGGCTTGGAGGAGGAATCACGGAGGAGGACAAGACTGGTTCGAGTGGCTCCAGAGCCGATTGGGTCGGAGCCAACAAAAATTTAGGCAGGGCAGACGACTTCAGGGGTCTCAGTACTACCCTCTCCACATCTTCTTCCGAAAGACTCCTGGAAGATCTAGAAGATACAGTTGGGGATCTCGACCTAGCAGGCACTGGAGATTTGACCATCAAGGAGACCGGTAGGGACTCTACAGACCAGCTCCGAGAAGCACAGTCAACTATTTCCAAGGGTTCAGCAGTCGGCACCGAAGCACCTGTGACCGACTCTGAAACCATGGTGCTCTCCTTCGGCTCCGAAGACTAAGGAGTCGAAGAGGCAGACTTTGTTAATTTGGCAGGCGGCTCTGAAACACCAGCTGGTGCTGGAGAAGGCCTTTTTGAACCTTTTGATTTTGAGTCAGATCTTGACTTTGAAGACTTGGACGAAGAAGCTGAAGAACCAGATAAAGCTTCCTCGAAGGTTGGCTTCAGAAGACCCCTGAGTATCAGTTTGTTCTTTCTCTCCTTCAACGCTCTAGGAGAGAAAGCATGACAGAACAAACATGATTCTTGCAAATGCATGGCTCCCAAGCAGTAGACACAGCTACTGTGGCCATCCGTCAAAGACATTTTCTGGGAGCACTTCTTAAACTTTTTAAAACCAGAGGGTTTGTGCTCCTTGCTATCCTTAGACATTGCAACATACAAACAACCAGAGGAGAAAAGAGAAAGAGAATGACTGAGGACTAGGTCCTCTAACTAAAACGGGCCTAGCCCTGCAGAAGAATTACACAAGGACTAGGTCCTCTAAGTTAAACGGGCCTACTTACTAAACAACAGACAGATATTCAGTCACACAGGAAATATTTTCAAATAAAAATACAGTGGAGTAGAAACATGAGGACTAGGTCCTCTAAGTTAAATGGGCCTAGCCCTGTAAAGAACTAGGTCTTCTAATTCAAACAGACCAAGTATACCACAACACACACACAAACGCTCAAAAGCTAGGAGAAAAATTTGCAACTGTAAAGTGATTAAGACTTTAGCGGGTCCCCGCTAAAGACCACCAGTCAACAATAATCGATTGACAGGAAAGTAATCAATAGGAGCCCCTACTGATTAAGAACGGCGAAACCACCAAAACTAACTATCTAGACAATAAATCGCAACTGCGCCTAACTACTGATACCCAGAAGACTGCTACTACTGGTCATGCAAGACTACAAGGCAATTAAGGTAAACCCTATATGTATACTTTCCAGTAGACAACAGGAAAAAGGTGAAACCGCCAAAACTAATGATTTAGGCAAAAAGCGCAACTGCGCCTAACTACTGGTAGACAGGATACTACTACTACGGTCACACAAGACCACAAGACAATTAAGATAAAGCCCTATATATGTATATTTTTAGTAAGTATGCAAAAAAAAAACCACTAGTTAATGAAAAATGCAAAAACTTAGCCAGAGCCAAGAGAAGCACATCTGAACTTGTCGGCGCGACAAACGAGATTTGGGGATTGCACTGGTGCACCATGGGATGCCTGCTTAGCCACGAGCCAACCAGAAGTCTTCGAGCTTGAAAATCGGCCGATCCCATATGTAAAAATGAAAGATGAGATGGACTACCAAAATGGAACATTATGGTGAGTACACAACTTCTTTTTAAAAATCACAGTACAGAACCTACCGTTGAGATTTTAATTTTATGTTAGAAAAGTTAACTGTACCTTTTATTATCTTGCTTCTAAAGCAGACCTGAAATTCTTAACATAGAAAAATTTATTTTCAGCAGCATTGACTTCAGCAGGAAGGTTTTCTGAGTTGCAAGCTCTGAGCACTAAAGATGTTCATCATTACATCAGTAAAAATGAAGGGTGAGATGGACTACCTATCATGAAAAATTATGGTTTAACAAAGGTATGGTATACTTTTAAGGAGGCTAGTGAAGAATTATTTAGGCTCTGGAGGAATTTGGAAATAGCGGCTAAAATTCACACTTGAGGAGAAATATCCAAGGTTAGTATCAAATATATGACACAGCACGAACTGGATCTGTAAAGTTGCACAAAAGGAAAATCTTGTCCACTTACTCTTACAACTCAGCTTAGTTAATCAAGATGATACTGGTTTTCCTTTGGTGTGAAATCATCATGCATGTCTCATGTTCTCTTACTGAGGAGATGTAAGGAGCCAGACAGCCCTATGCAAGCATTAATTACATGCTTGGTCAAAAGCAGTGAAAGTCCTGGTGAGGCTGGTCAGATGTTTGGGGTCAGAATGGTCCTCAATGGTTTCAGACAGACATGTTTCTCCAAGAAGTGAGGCCAAAGCAGGGATAAGCAAGCATATCAGGGCTAAAACTGGGCTAGAAGGGTGACCCTGGCTTTGCACTGCATGGCTTTCTTCAAGAAGTCCAGAACAAGGTAAAATACTGGAAAAGCACAGAGGAGTCCTGGTGTGTATCAGTGTTATACAGCATCCCTGGGCCATCTGTCCTTATAGAGGGATAAAGGAGAAACAGCTTTTGCACTTAGTAATGGTTGGAGCAACAAACATTATGGCAAGGCTTGCTCCAAAGAAGGGGAAAAAAAGTGTGCTTGGCCCTACGCTTAGAGAGGAGCACACAGTGGATAAGCCTGTCTGACAGATAGTTGGCCTGACTAGGAATACACATTGCTAAAGAAAATGAACAAGACAATACTGTCCACTTCCAAAGCCTCATGGCATCCCAGCATTGGGTAGGAATGCATTTTCCTCTGCTTGTTGATATACCATAACACAGACATGCTGCTGTAGTGGACAGCAATCACACTTTGAGAGAGACATCTGAAAGGTCTGCAATGTCAGGAGGACTATCCTTATTCCTAGGTAGGGATTCATAGTAAAACACCTAAGTAAGGGAATATCATTGTCCCTAAAAGTGTCCACTGAGCTGTCACTGTGGACATGCACTTACTGAGCACACTGGAAGCTATGATGACACCAGTGTAACTGCCTAGAACTGTAAGTGAATAATGCCACTCTTCAAGTTCAGAAACCTCCTAGAGTTCTTGGCAATTCTGATGTGCAAGAAGGCAGGCATCCTTGAGGTCAGAACAGCATACCCAGTCTCCTGATAAGTGAAGATGAATGGACTGCACAGTGACCATCCTGAACTTTTGAATATGAGCTAGTTTAAGAAACCGAGACCTAGTACTGGCCTGATGGCCTTGCTCTACACTGGAACCACAAATAACCCTAAATAATATATGGGTGGGCCTCTGTAATTGCTAAAGAAAAGGGACAAGACAATACTGCCCACTTCCAAAGCCTCATGGCATCCCAACACTGGATAGAAATGCGTTTTCCTCTACTTCCAGTTCTAGGCAATTACATTGGGGATCATGGTGAACATTTTCATAACGGCTTCTGAACAGCTATTCTGGTTGCACCTTTCCAACAGGGTAAGACATCAAAAAGGATAAATAAGTGTGGCCACAGCTGAGATAAGGAAAGAGATAAAGTACAGTTGTGTACAATTACCATAAATGTAGATGTTCGAGTGTATTCACTGTTGCAGTCATCACATTTGGGTTATCTGCTTGCAGTAGCCCTGAGTCGGCCTGATTAACAAAGTCTTGGGTCCTGCATCGGTTGCTGTCTCTTCTTCCGTGATGTCAGGTCGTCAGGAGTATAAAACATGCAGCCGACACCATTACATCAGTTTTTCTTGCCCCAGATGTCAAGTGCGCCCCTAATGGGAAGCAATAAATATATAAATATACAAGGATATACCTCCAACAAAAAAGCAAATACACCAAAAAGCTTTTAAGCATAATAAAGGAAAGTAGAAGTACAGCCAAAAGAAGATAGGGGGCTGGAGGGAGGGTAACCAGGACTGGAATAGTGAATACACTCGAACATCTACATTTATGGTAAGTGTACACAACTGTACTATGTTCTTCATGTTTCACTGTTGCAGTCATCACATTTGGGTAGATTCCCAAAGCTAAGGTTGAGAGGAGGAATTTAAGATAGCATTAGGACCAGCCAGAAGGCCCTGCAAGACTGCAGTGGCAAAGCCAGCTCTGGATTTAGAGAAAATTGGCAAATGATAATGCTTGGTGAAAGTATGTACAGAACTCCAGGCAGCAGCTTCTAGGATGTCCCTGGTAGGGACACCTCTGAGAAAGGCTGTAGAGGTAGATGCAGCCCTGGTTGAGTGGGGTCTGATCCCTTGTGGGATAGGTTTTCCATGCATAAATGAATGCAATGGCCTATCCATTTAGAAATGGTTTGCTTTGAAATAGCCTATCCCTCTGCCCCTGCAGCAAATGCCACCAGCAGTTGTTCAGATTTCCTTTGAGGTTTAGTCCTGTCCAAGTAGAATCGAAGTTGTCTGTGCACATCTGAGGAGTGCAGTACCCTTTCCCCTTTGTTCTGTGGATTAGGAAAGAAGGTAGGCAAATGAATGGACTGATTAAGAGCCACACTGGATACCACCTTGGGCATGAAGGATGGATTGGTTCTGAGGGACACCCTGTCTGCATGAAAGATTACGAAAGGCTCCATTGCCATAAGGGCCTGTAATTCAGATACCCTTCTTGCTGAAGTGATTGCTAAAAGGAAAGCTGTTTTCCAAGAAAGAAATTTTAAATCAGCAGTAGCAGCTGGCTTGAAAGGAGGAAGAGTGAGTTTCGCCAAGACAAAATTAAGGTCCCAGGCTGGGGTTTGAGCTCCCCTGGGTGGTCTTAAATTTTTGGCCCCTCTGAGGAACTGCCAGAGCAGTAGATGAGAGAAGAGGAGAGGTTCTGTGTTATAATGGGCTGAAATGGCTGAGGCATGAATTTTGATGGAGGTGAAAGACAGGGCCTTGTGAAGCATCTCAGTTAAGTATTGTAAAATCTGAGGTAAACTGGGCGCTGCTGTGCTCATCCCTTGAGACTGGTTCCAGGCACAGAATCTTTTCCATTTTTCAACATAAGATTTTCTAGTACTAGGCCTCCTTGCCTCTAAAATGACATCCATCACTGGTTTACTGAAGGATGGTAAAGGAGAGATTAGGTAATTGGCCAGGCTGCTAGATTCAGTGTTTGAAGCTGAGGGTGCAGAATCTGATTCTCCTGCTGAGACAACAGGAAAGGAGTCTGAGGCAGGTGTCATGGGGCCAACCGTGACACACTGCGCAAGAGGGGGTACCAGTGTGGGCGTGGCCAGTCTGGTGAAATCAAAATCGTCCTTGGTTTGTCCTGTTTGATCTTTAGTAGTACTTTGGAGAGCAGAGGCAGAGGAGGGAAGGCATAAACTGATAGGTTTTTCCAGCTGAAGGACAGAACATCCACTTTCCAAGCTTGTTTGTGGGGAGTCCTTATGCAAAATTTGTCCAGTTGATAGTTCTACGGGGAGTCAAACAGGTCTATATCTGGGCTCCCCCATTTGCTTGTCAACATGTTGAAAATCCTCGGTTCCAGTTTCCACTTGTGTGGGTCCATGAGGTTTCTGCTTAGTCCGTCTGCCAGTGTATTTAATTTCCCTGGCAGGAATTGAGCTTGTAGATGCACTTGGTAGCTCAAGGCCGTGGTCCACAATGCCATGGCTAGTCTGCAGGGGGGTAAGAATGTGTACCCCCCTGCTTGTTTATGTACCACATAACAGTGGTGTTGTCCGTCTTTACCATTAGTTGTCCTGGAGGAATGTGGTCCTTGAAGGCTGTCAGAGCATTCTGTACAGCTAACATTTCTTTTTGAATGATATGCAGGTGCATTTGACTTGGGTTCCATTTGCCCTGAATGCACTTCCCTGCCAGGTGAGCTCCCCATGCATAGTCTGATGCATCTGTTGTTAGGGTTTGGGCAGCAGGGGTAGTTTGAATAGTAGTCCTTTGTTTTGGTGGCGGGAATCTGCCCACCAAAGGAACTCTAGGCGTAGGCAAGGTGTGATAGGAATTATTGCTACTAGATCCTGAGAATGTTGACACCACAGGCTTTTTAGATACCATTGTAGTTTCCTCATATGCAATCTTGCATATGGAATTAGAAGAATGCAGGAGGCCATGAACCCAAAGGCTTGCAGTATTTGCCTTGCAGATAGCAGGGATTTTGTGGCCACTTGTTTGAAGTAGGTTGTCAAATGAATTTGTTTCTCTGGCATGAGGAAAGCCATCTGGGAAGTTGTATTCAAGCTTGCTCCCAGGAATATAATTTGTTGACAGGGTACCAGGTGTGATTTCTTTTTGTTTATGGTGTACCCCAGACAAGTTAACACCCTTTGTACAAAGGCCAGATGATTCAAAAATATGTCCTGGCTTTCTGCCTGAATTAAACAATCGTCCAGGTATGGGTATATTTGAATATTTCTTTGCCTGCAAAATGCGATAACTGGAGCTAGGCACTTTGTAAATACCCTGGGCGCAGTAGATAAGCCAAAGGCCAGGGCAGAGAACTGATAGTCCAGGCAGCCTGCTTTGAAGCGTAGGTATCTTCTGCAAGACTCCCTGATTGGGATGTGCAGGTATGCCTCTTTTAAATCTAGTGTTGCCAACTACGCATCTTTGCCTAGCATAGGAAGCAACTGGTGAAGAGTCAGCCTCTTGAATTTTGGAATCACCAAAAAGATGTTTAGAGTAGACAGGTCCAAGATAGGGTGCCATGAACTGTCTTTTCTGGGTACCAGGTAAAGTCTCGAGTAGAAACCTTGTCCCTTTTCCTCTTCTGGTACCAACTGAAGAGCCCCCATGCTTAAGAGAGAGAGTACTTGCTTTTGGGCCTCTGCCCACTGATTTGGGGGTAGATCTGGCCACCCGCTTGGTGTTGGCAACGTGTGGAAGTGAAATCTGTATCCCTGGGACACTATATTTAAAACCCATTTGTCCTGGGTAATGAGTTCCCAGTTCTTTGTATGAAGAGCAATCTTTCAGTCAGTTTATAAGTGCTTGGAGGTTTTAAAAAGTCATTGAGACAGTTTACCACAGGGGGAAGTTTTACTACTCCCAGATTTGGAAGTGGAGGCCCTCCACTGCTTAGTCCTGTGTGTACCCTGGGACTGCAGTCTGGAAGCTCTGCTGGATCTGGGTTTGGACTGAGAAGGTCTGGAAGAGGCAGGAAAGGACCAATTCTTGGAAGGCCAATGTCTACTAAATCTTGGGGGTTGTACTTGTAAAAAATCTTTAACAGTTTGCATAGATTTAGCTTTTTCTTCCATCTTTTTAAGAACTTCTTCTGCCTTGTTGCCAAACAGGCAGTCCTGGTTTAAGGGATCATTAAGTAATTTGGCTTTAACATGATCAGGTAGGGATTGCTCCTTAAGCCAAGCATGCCTTCTAAGTGCAGACCCAGTTACAGTAGCCCTGCAAGATGCCTCTAGAGAATCAAAACCACATTGCAAAGTATGTTTTCCAACTTGTTCAGCTGAATGCAGTAAATCCTGTAAATCCTTATTTTCAGCACACTCAGGAATCAACATAATTTTCTGTTTAAGCAATCCAATAATATGCTGCTGAGACTTTAACATATGAAATTGACAGTTTAGGGCCCTAATGGCCAGAGTTGCAGAAGTGTATACCTTCTTACCCCATCTGTCCAGCACCCTGGAGTCTCTATCAGAGGGGGTAGGATTTTTGGCAGTAGTAGCTTTAATGCCCTTGGGCCCCTGTGAAATGGTCTCAGGATCCGCAGTAGGATTTTTAAAAAGGAACTTGTGAGAGTCAGGGACCCTGTCATATCTATCAGGTTTTCTGGGAGCAGGAGGTAAAGAGTCAGGGGCCAAGCTAGATTTTGCAAATGCATCATCAACTATGTCTAGTACAGGAGGTATGGCTAAAGGCCTGTGCTGGGGCAGGAGTAAGAAATCCCTAAGCCTCTTTTTAGAATCAGAAAAATCCTGACTTACCCAGTATGCAAGGTATCACCAAAAGAGAAATCCTCTGGGGGAGGGAGCAGAGGGCACAGAGTCCGCAGCATCAGAATCCTCATAGGTAGATAAGGGTAAATCCTGTTCATCAGAGGAAACAGAAAATTCAGAATTCTGGTCAGAAGTATCATAAACAAACTTAGTCCTAGGTCTCTTAGAGGGGAAGGCTGGCTTCCCCTGATTAAAGTAATAAGGTATTCAGCCATTCTTATCATTTGTTTTTTAGGCATAGAGGCCTGACCATGCGGTCTGGGCGTCAGTTTTCTAGGCATGGTTCGAGATTTAGGCCTTGAAGAGGAAGATGGCGTCGGTTTAATCCGCAAGTCAGTAGGCCTGAATACAACCTCAGAAGCCGGTGCCTGCACAACGGCTCTGGACCCATCCAAGGTAGAGGCATCCGCAGGTTCCTCAGTTGAAGCATCTCGCGGCATACCAGACTCCGAATGGGTCTCGTAGACGCCTGCGAATTAGAAGTAACAGGAATCAGGGGCTGCAAAAGCACCTCAATGAGTACCGGCAAATTGGTGACTGGCTTAGGAGAAGCATCGTCGGCAGCTCTGGACCTGGGCGGCCTGTCTCTGTCTTTATCTTTGCGTTTTTTCAGAATGTCGGTAGTCGGATGGCTGACCGAAGACATATCAGGATAACTGAACCGAGCACCAAAATATTTAGAAGCGTAAATATACCAACGACGGATAGTTTGTGGTTTAAATAAGGCACAAAACCAACAGCGAGGTACATCGTGGTCAGAGTCTAGGCAAGGAATACACTACAAATGAAAATCTTTATGAGGTATTTGCTTTCCACAAGTAATGCAATTATTTACTTTTACTGACATTGGTTAAGAGCAAGAAAAAGTTTCCCCAATGGGGTACTTAGCTTTTAGTTGAAGACTTCGATTCTGAAACTCGAAAATGAAAATTACAGGAGTCAGCCAACTGGCACTTGCGAACTGCTTCTGCTTCAGGCACTACATGGCAGGAAAGACTGGTGTAATGGCATCGGCTGCATGTTTTATACCCCTAACGACCTGACGTCATGGAAGAAGAGACAGCAACCGACACAGGACCCAAGACTTTATTAATCAGGCCTACTGAGGGTTACTGCAAGCAGATAACTCAAATGTGATGACTGCAACAGTGAAACACGAAGAACATCCTGGATATAATGGTCCTTATCAATTTGTCCTGATTTCCCTACTAAAATGTAGCCACTCAAAATGCCAAGTGCAGGCAAGCCGACAAAAACACAACAAACACATGAGAAGAGTAAATTTTGAAAATTGCTCTTCTCCTTTAAACTTCTTTTTGAGGAAGGCAAGCACTCCACACTCCCTGAACTTAAACATACCAACTCCAAGATCACCATACCTTGGAGAAAGGGGAATATTCCAAGACACAGCATTTCAGACTTGGTATATGTAAGTCCATTCTTTCGGTCATTTGTTCTCCGATTTATGGGACCTCTGTCCTGCATGATGGCCATCCATGTAATTAAGTGGAGGGGACATTTAATACCAGACTGCTTCCAGGCAGGGCACACTGAGGCCATGCCGCAGGGCTTTTGCATCTTACCACCAAGAGGAGGACTGGGGAACCCCTGATTTTGCCAATTAATTCTTTCTCACTGGCAGTGACTATACTCGAGAGCACCACATCTGCACTGGCTTCTGTCAGAATGCAAACTGAATTTTTTCTGTCACCCCTTTCTCAATCAAAACTTCTAAGCACTCCTTTGAATCTAAGAAAATGCCTACTGCCTACTGAGGAGTAGAAAATGTTGTGCCAAACACTGAACATCTTGCCTTCAAACTCACTCTTCTCCAGTGTCATTTTCACCTTCAGTCCAAAAATGTCAATACCATAAAAAGGGGGCACTGATGATGGCTACCTTGAAGTTCTCAGCACTGCCATGATGCAGAGCTGAGCATGCCTACAAATCATAATGTTTGTTCTAGCTGTCCTCACTATTCCAACTGCACAGTGAATCAATCACACAGCGATGTCCAATATCACAGAAATTGTCTGTGCTTGTGACTCTTTTCACAGAGCGTAAAGCAGCAGCGTTAAGAGTGTGCAGGACATCTCTTCAACCACCTCATAATCAAGGTGGATCTTGTGATATAAACAGTTCAGCAACCTGACTAAAAACATGACAAATGTATATGCACTTCCCAAAATGATACAGTATCCTGACACTGTCAGAAGGATAGAGCATCTCTTTAGGGTCACAGCCACCACTACAGATTCAGATGGTCTATATCCTTGAAATGGAAGTTACATCATCAGGATATTGTCAAGCCTACAACAAGGTCAATAATCTTGTCTACAGAGGAAAGTACGTATGAAGAAGGCAGACATGAATGAAAAGCCTTCTACAGGACTTCTTTCTCTGTTTAAACAGGATTTACTGTCTAAGTACCCCTCTTTCACATCAGGTGTAGTTTTTCTCCAAACTCAGGAGTCCACAGGGGGCAAAGGCGAATGTTATCCATAGGGCACATCAGTGCCCAGGGTGGAAAACTGTAGCAAATAGTTTATGTGGTTCCTCTTCCTTGCACAGTAACAGAGGAAAAGTCATTGGGCAAGGAAGCTGGTCCAAGCACATCTATCCCACCATCAGGTCTCCACTCCTCTGCCTCACTGGTGAGGAAATGCAGGGGCTAAAGGATCCAAGGACTGATCAGACATCAACTGGTTCATAGGTAGGTACTAGGCTATCGGCCCAAGGGCCTACGTAAGCCTAGCCAGCAAGGTACCATTGCTTACGCCACCCAAGAAAGTTATTTTCCTGTGCCACTGTGCAGCAGAGACACAGACGTGATCCCCGGGGTGTATTTCCTATTTCCTATCCACTCATCAAGATTTTTCTTGAAGAGTGCTAATGAAGAACTTTGCTTGACATAGATGGGTAGCTTGTTCCAGAGTATAGGAAGTCTCTGGGACAGGAATCTATCCCTCCAGCGTGTCCAGTTTATTGTGGTGACAAGGTTTAGGTCCCTAGAGTGTGTAGCTTGGAGGGATTGGGATTTCTTTAGGTGTAGCATGTCCAACAGCTCTGGGTTTGACATAGCTTTATATGTTAGGCAGAGATCACCTTGGAGTAGGCAATATGCTACGGAGAAAAGCTGGAGTTTTGTGAGGTGGTCAGTGTAGGGCATTTGTTTGAGGCCAGTAATCCTCTTTGTGAGGTACTTCTGTGGCCTTTCCAGCTGCTGCAGATGTCTTGTGAGGTACATTCCAAAAGGGGCATTGTACTCTATAAAGGGTCTAATGAGTGACGAGTAGAGCAGAACAATGACCTCTTTTTTCCAGGATGAGAACCCTTTTATGATGAGGTGTGCCACGTAGAAGGACTTCCTGACTACTGTGGTGATGTGACTATCAAAGGAGAGACTACTGTCCACCTGGGTCCCAAGGTCTCTTATCACGCATTCGGTGTTAAGTCGATTGCTGCCTATGAGGTAGTTCATGGGTACAGAGTTTTTACCAAAGGGGACGACACTGCACTTTTTGGCATTGAGCTTGAGGCCATGGCTCTGACACCAGGCATCTGCCTCAGTGAGGCCCTTCTGTAGGATGTCCACATCATTTGGGGACTTGACTATGGCTCCTAGTTTGCAGTCATCTGCGAACTTCGTCAGCCAGAGGACTTCTGTGTTAGCCTGTACTTCAGAGAAGTAGAAACCCAAACAGGAGAGGTCCATCTCCATAAAGTGCACTGCTGAGATGTCCAGCACCAAAACTGAATTCATTAAGAACATTGTTGCCAAAGAAATTAATGCTGAGTCTACAGCCTTTGCTTCAATACCAATGCTGGCATATTCAGATTTTGGCTAGAGGACTCAGTGTTGATAATGACACCTAAAATGACCCAAAGGGTATCAGGGTGACAACAGAAATGACAAAGCAATGCCAAGAATACAGACACTGACAGGACTTCTGAAGCAAAATTGATCCTTAAAATCAGTGTTGACAATGTAACCTCCAACAGAGGTGCTGGCCTACAGTCTACTAGTGCCAAACATGGATCCAATGAAGAGGTTTCGAGATTGGATGAAAGAACAAAGTTCTCTTGCTCTTACCACACTAGGACCAGAGGAAAAAAGTACAGTTGTGGAAGTAAACTTACCATAATGGTAGATATGTGAATGATCACTGCTGCAGTAGCCTTAGCTATATGGCTTATATCCTGCTGAGCTGACTACAAAGACAAGTTTGGGCACCAAGCCATTCAGAGCTTTCATGCCAACAGGAAGCGGGAGGCTATACTAGAAATGGCAAAAAAAAAATTAGTAAGCAAACCCTGGCATAAACAACACACCAAAAAAGGAGGAAGATGGAGGGAAGGAGAAGCTACTGCAGCAGTGCTGACTCACACATCTACTGTTATGGCAAGTTTACTTACACAGCTGTACTATGTTCACCATAATGATCACTGCTGCAGAAGGATTAAATACATGGGTAGGATTCCCATAGCCTGCAACATTTGGGAGGTGGACGGAGAATGGTCCAGGATACTAAAGATGGAATCAAGCTTTAAACATGCCTTTAAAAATGTACAGTGAGGACCAAGTTGCTGTTTCTAGAATACTTCTATAATTCAACCCTTTCAAAAGGCCATAGATGAAGCCAATGCCCTGGTAGAGTGGACCTTGACCCTGCATGGAACAGTTTGATGATAATAACAAAATGTAATAGACTTAGACAAGCATTTGAAAATAGTCTGTTTGACACAGATTGCCTTTCTTACCTCTGCAATAAATTAACTAATCCAAAACTCTGAAAGATTTAATTCTGTCAAGATAGCACCGGAGACATCTAAGGTATGGGATATCCTTTCTCCCTTATTCTAGGTTCAGGGAAGAAAAAGAGGAGATGGATGGTTTGGCTTAAAATAAACTCGGATACCACTTCAGGCATAAAAGAAGGATTAGGTCTCAAAAAAAAAAAACTGGCTCTGTGGAGAATGAGACAGGGCTGGCTCAACATAAGAGCTCCCAGTTCAGCTACTCTTCTTGAGGTCAGAGCAATCAGTGAAACAGTCTTCCATGTTAAGAACCTCAAGTCAGCTAGATTTGCTGGTTTAAACAGAATAAGTATTAGCTTCTCATAGGTTCATAAGTAGGTACTAGGTTATCAGCCCTGGGGCCTACATAAGCCTAGCCAAAAAGGTTCCTTGAGTCTTAACACAAAATTAAGATTCCAAGGAGGGGTCACCAGTTTTCTTAGAGGTCTCTTATGCAAAACCTCTTTCAAAAACATTTTGACATGACAATACATTGAAAGAGGAGAATCCATGGGCAGACATGCTAAAATGACTAATAAATGAATCCTGATGGAGGAATAAGAAAGGCCTTTAGGACAGTAACTTACACAAATACTGTAAAACCAGAGATTAACTCAGAATGGGTGCTGGTTTTACTGTTTTCACCAACTAGAAAACCTTTTCCATTTACTTATGTATGATTTCCTAGAAGCAGAGTTTCTTGCCTCCATTAGTACCTGCTGCACGTCCTCAGTAAACAGATGCCTAAAGGGAATTAAGACCCTATCATCCAGGCAGTCAGCTTAAGTTGATTGGGGTCGGATGCATCAAACACCCCCTGATCCTGTACGAGTAGATCCATTCCGTGAGGAAGCTTGTAGTAATTGCCTCTGGCCATTTTCAAAATAAAGGAAAACAACTGTTGCTTCGGCCAAAAAGGATTCATCACAATGATCTTGGGAATTCCTTCTGAATCTTCAGAAGCATCCTGGTTATCAATGGAAATGGGGGAAAGCATACAGTGACATTTCTGTCCAAGGAAAGGGGCTGGAAAAGGCATCTGCCTTTCATGCCTTCTTGCATGGAGTCCTGGTGTCTTGTTAGCTGACTGTTCAGAGAGGAGGCAAATATGTCTAATCGAGGAACTCCTCATAGATGTATCACATCTTAGAAGATTCCCTTACCTAATTTCCATTCGCTAGGGTGTTCCCTGGTCCTGGTCAGCTTGTCTACCATACAAATTTGGTCTAACATGATGTAGGATGCTTGCAGAGTGAGACTGTGCTATGAAGCCATATCCCAAGCTAACATGACTAGTTTGAAAAGAAGGGTATGACCTGCCTCCCCCTTGCTTGTTGATGTACCACATGACTGTGGTATTGTCTACAACAACATGAAGATCTTCAGGGGACTAAGCATGATTGAGGGGAGTTGAGTGCCTTGATCAGGGCAAGAATTTCATTTATATTTATGTGCTGGCATGTCCCACAAACCTTGCACTTTTATCCCTCCTGAAACTGCTCCAAAAGCAAAGTCCAAGGAGTCGGTGGTGACTGACTGTTTTGCAGGAGGGAAGGAGAAGGGGGAGACCTGGATTTAGGGAAATTTACTGTCTCCATCAAGTGATTTCAATTCTGACAAACCCCAGCACTGGGATTTGAAAAGACAAAGGATGTTGGTGTTGTGACCAAAGAGACTTCAGATGCCATTTTATCTTTCTCGTGTGGAGGTTTATCAGGGGTTTCATGAAAAGCATAGATGCCGTGAGAGCCTGAGACCCACAATCTTGAAGTATTCCTTCACAGTAACCAAATAAATCTAGTTAAATTTACTTTTCTCTTCGGAAGAAAATCTTTTTGATCTGAGGTGTCTAGCTGATACCCCAGAACACAATCCTGTGTGAACGAGTCAATAAAGAATGTTGAAAGTTTTCTTGGAATCCCAGCTTGTATAAGAGATCTCTCACTCAAGAGAAAGCCAGTTTGAAAGAGTCTAAAAAGACAAGCAAATTGCCTAAATATGGAAAAATATGGCCACCCTGTAGTTTGCAATGAGCTATTACTGAATCTAGACACTTTGTGAACACTCTTGGTGCAGTTGATAGTCCAAAGGGTAAAATAGAGAACCGATAATGTAATCCAGACATACAAAACCTTAAACTACTGAAGTGTGGATGAATAGGGATGTGATAAGCATATTTTAAATCCAGTATTATCTGGAAACTTTAAAGAGGAAGAAGGGGTAACAAATTGTGAAGTGACATAATTTTGAACACTGGCACTATTGCAAACAGGTTAAGAAAAGAAAAGAAAGATCTAGAACTGGTCTCTATTATTTTTTCTTTCTTTCTAACTGGGCCTTACTTTCATTGTCTTCTCACAGTCTTAAGTTCACTGACTCAGGGGAACTGCATAGACAGAGGAATGTCAACACTAACTAGGCAGAGTGAAGATGGGACAGAAGAAAGTTTGGTAATTCAGGTTCAGACGTAGAAAAAGCACTGCCAAGGCTCTTTCTAGGAGCTACCTCCTCCACTACAGAAACTTGAGAAGAGATACACCTGACCTGATATTTTCTCAGTATTAAACCCCTAAACAGTCTGGATTCAGTGGTGATTGAGTGTTAATCCTAGATTTATTTATTTATTTATTTTAAGGAATGGGTCATAGTCTGGAAGAATTTAGTTGTCCCTTCTTGTCCTCTTCATGTTTGTCTTTTCTTAAGATTAGCCTCATCTGATGAAACCTCCCTACATTGTGGTCCCTTAAAAATTAAGTTGCTTCATATGTCCATTAAAGTCCTAGACTCAGTACATTCAAGCACTTCTTGTAAATGAGGACATAAACACAATAAAAACAGTACTTATCTTCAGGAGGGACTTCACATGTTTTACATACTGACTGTTTCTATATCCTGTCACTAAAGAAAGTATTATGTAAATCCAAAAAGACACCACATCAAATATCAATGAGAGGTTTTGAAGCAACTCAAAAAGTAGAAAGTATATTAAAAATCAAAATGGGAAAAATCACCAAGTAATAACTCTACTAGCTGTCACAACAACAGGGAAAGTTAAACTAATTTTCCCATAGGAAACTTTCTCAAAAAGAAAGATCTCACGTGTATTAGTCAGAAGGTTAACGATTATGTAACGAATAAGTCATGAAGTGAATAAACAAACAAATATTGCCAAAATGCCACAGAGAACCCTGGGCCGCTTTCACTGATGTAACCTGTTCGAGGGCAAAAAAGATCTGAAAAGGAAAGGTTCACACAGCATTATGGGAGTGTGGGAAGAATCTTAGCCTGTGAAAGTTTTCTAGTGCTGAACTTTGCAGCTAGTCTTAATGGTTGAAGTGGGCAGACTTGATTATGTAAGATCACCAAGACAAGGGGAAAGGCATTTTTGTTTGTTTTTGTTTTCATTTTTGGGCATGGTTGTCTTAAATGTTTCTGAAGGTTGTTACCCTATGCATAAAAGAGATGTCGCTGGAGAAATTCCAAACCAGGACTAATATATGAATGAGTGATGGTCAACAGAGTATTTTCCTTCTAAAATGATAAAAGATCAGAAAACAAGGGCAATAATTCCTGGCCATGGTTATGTAATCTAAAACACAATAAGCATACATTTGTATTACTTATAATCAAAACACATGACAGGAGGTTGCTAATGTACTAAAATTACGAACTATGTCAAGTCAAAAATCTGCACTATGGGGACAGGAATGTCATTTCTAATTCCGCAAAATGCATGACTATCAATTGTCAAACTAAACAAGAACATAGTTTTAAAATCGCTCACAAAAAATACACATAAATTAAACAAAGATATATTCTCAATCATATAACTGCTAAAGACTGGGGAAAATTTACCATCATAGAATACAGTTAAGTAAAAATGCATTTTATCTTTTTTCCATTTGCAAGCCTGATTTTATGTTGAAGAGACGCAACATACATTATTATGATACAATTGTAAACAACTTTCAAAGCTACAACTAATACAGCCGAAAGCATAGCAGTGACATACCCAAGGTTATGAGGTCAGAAAATGACCACACAGTTGTAAAACATCCTACACGTACACACAAACAATCAAACCAGTGATCTAGCTAGAGGAAAGCTATCATATTTCAAACCTTTCAACTGCAAATAGTAAAAGACAACTGGTATTTAACCCCAAATGTGAAATCAAAGTATTTTCAAAACACACGCCCCACATTAGCAAAATAAAGCAATACAAAAAAATAGATGAATAACTTTTAAACATCAAATATCAAATTCCGTTAAACAGCAAGTCTGGTGGAAGCAGACAGCAGAAGCAGAGAGGAATCTTGTTAAATTTAGAAACCTGATTGCTGCCTACTAATTTAAGAGAATTTGTTAGTCAAGATGATGCCCTGGTGCCCTTGGCAAGGGATTAAATCAGTGAGAAGAGCTGCAAAAGCAAAATGTGATTTTAGTGGCATGCAGATTTCTGCAGGCAGGCCTTACCTCCGTTTGAGTCCTGGTACACCACAGCTTTCCCAAGCTCAGCTCCAAGACGTCTAAAATAAAAAAGAGAAATGTATTGATGTTATTACCCTTTACAAGCTCTTGAATCTGTGTTTATTTTGCTATTACTGTTTTCTACGTTTTTCGCAAAAAAATATGTCCTTTTCAAATAGCCAGGTGTCAGTATGAGAAAATACGCACAGATAGATGTATACATATTCTTAGAATTGTACACAAATTCGTTTACTACATCAATTAATTCCTCAGCATAAACCTTACCCAAAGCAAGTGCAGCACTACTGCCAAACAAGTTTTATTACTAACTGGAAAAAAGGCAAGAAACAAAAGGCAAACAAAATCTTTCAGTAAATCAAAAATAAATTAACAAAATGCAGAATGAGAAGCTTCATTCTAGTCTTCCACACAATGTTCATTCTCTCATTCACTGATACCAGATTTATATATATATATATATATATATATATATATATATATATATATATATATATATATATATGTATACACACACACACACACACACATACATGTTTGTGGCTTTCGGCTTTTCCCGGTTAGGGGTCGCCACAGCGGAACTCCGGTCCGCTAATGATTGGTAGTGGATTTTTACATACCGGTTTACCAGCCCTGACGCACAACCTTCAACGAAGGCACGCCCCATTCACTTATGCCTCCACACAGAAGACGCTCTAGCTGAGAATCAAACGGGACAACGTCTTGCTATGAGGCGACAAAGCTACTGCAGCACCACCACCGCATATACACACATACATACAGGTTTAGTATATGTCACCATATTTTAAAATTGTTCTATGTTCTACAGCTGTTTTACATCTATGTTTTATTCTTGTCTTGCGTCCTTAGCTGGACTAATGTCTATATTTAAATGCTATGTTTTTTAACTATATAATGCAAGTAATACTCAATGTGGAGCTTTTCTCCCCAGGCCTCCGCTGAAAACGGACCTGTCGCCAGTCGGACTCTCCCGGTCAACAAATGTATTTATTTAACCAATTCTAACAAAAACACTAACAGTCAATTCACTATCTACTTCACTAATGCTACTCCAATTGCTCCAGTGGCACAGGCTAAGCTATTGGGAATAACCATAGACTCCCACCTAAAATTTGATAGTCATCTCAACTTAACTATTAAAAAAGTACATACCAAACTGGGGTCGCTCTACCGTATCAAACCATTTCTTACCAACAACACAAGATCAGCCATTGCTCGCTCCCAACTTCTATCCACCCTACTCTATGCATCTCCCATTCTGACTAATCTCAACAAAACTTAACTAAGCAAAATGGAAGCCTGCTATAACAGAATTGCCCGCTTTGCTGCAAATTGCTCATATAGAACTCATCACTGTACTGCTTTGAGACAGCTCCGTTGGCTTGAACTGCCCAACCTCCTAACCTACAATCAGCTCTGCCTCTGTCATTCTATCTATTACCTCCCCAATAAGTATCCTGCCCTCAAAAACCTAGTACAACATCACTCAGCCAAAAGGCCTCTTAGATCATCAAGCAAACTACTACTAGAAGTCACCAACAGCTACAATAGCTTTGGAGATGCACTATATAGTAGTTCAGTGGCTAAAAAATGGAACTCTGTCCCTACAAGCATTCAAAACACACCATCCAAAGCCTCCTTTAAAGACCTCATCAGGCAACATCTCAAGGAAAGTTGGCAGTGCCATGATTGCTCCCCAGGCTAGTGAAAGCAGATAACACATACATACAAAATCTAGAGCACTTGATAATAGTTTTCAATCTTACTCACAAACACTGGCTAATCTACAATGTATGTACTGTACTTCTGTACTATGTATGTATTCTACCTATGTTCCAAATTTCAGCTGTACACCACAAATCTATTAATTACCTTTATTTTTAAAATTAATAATTTTTTGTTTGTTCTCTCCACTGTAACTGTTTATGTGCCACATACCACTGTAAAAACATGTCTCCTATAATTTGTGTGTATACTGATCATGTCTAAATAACTAAATGTGTCTGTAATTTTTCTTTGTGGAGCTTTTCTCCCTGGGCCTCTGCTGAAAAAGGGCCTTTTTGGCTCAGTCAGAAACCCCCGGTTAACAAATGTAAAATAATAATAATAAAATTTTGCACATTTGTTCCACATTATAAAAGGAAGTGTTCCACACACTGAAGATGGAAGGTTAAGAGCTATGGTGACAGCAATGCTAGCCACCATATCACTGTATTGAATCTCTGCAGTTTTTTTTTAATTTATAATGGAGGGAAAAAAAAAATACCCTTCTTAAAGGAAACCACAGAATAGCTAATACTTCCTGACAGGATATAAAGTACAGTTGTACAAGTAAACTTACCATGATAGTAGATGTTTGAAGGATAACTGCTGCAGTAATCTTAGCTATACAAGTTATATCCTGCATAGGATACAACAGCTGGCCAGCTTCCAAAAGCTTCAGGGCACCTTCCATGTGCCCAAACTATTAGTCAGCTCAAGCTGAGCTGGCTAAAAAGAAAGGTTTTGGCACAAAGCCCTTCAGAGCTTTCATGCCAACAGACAGAGAAAGAGAGAGAGGGGTCTGAACCCTAAAAGGACAATGCTAGGAATAATAAAAAAAAATGTCCACAGCCTGGCATAAAAAACATGTAAAAAAACAGGGGGGATGTAGGGAAGGAGAGGCTACTGTAGCAATGATCATTTAAACATCTACTGTTGCATTAAGTTCACTTAAATAACTGTACTATGTTTGTCACTGCAGCAATGATAATATTGATCACTGCCACAGCAGCTTGCTACATTTGGGAGGTGGAAGAAGAACTTGATCTAGACCTAGGGAAGGAATCAAGCTTATACTGCTTTGTAGAAGTATATACAAAGAATCAAGTTGCAGCTTTTAGAATACTTCTGGAATCGAACCCTTTCCAAAAAGCCATAGATGAAGGCAAGGCCCTGGTACAGTAGGCATTAACCCTGTATAACAAAAAGCCTTACACATCCATTTGGAAATAATCTGTTTTGACACAGGTTGTCCCTTCTTACCTTCACAAGAAATGAACAATTGATCCGAAGATCTGAAAGACTTAGTTCTGTCAAGACAGCAACAGACTTGTCTAAGGTATGGAGCATCTTTTTCCTCATTTCTAGATTTAGGAAAGAAAACTGGGACGAGAAGGATATTTTGGCTTAAAGTAAACTCAGATATCACTTTAGGCACAAAAGAAGGATTAGTTCTCAAAGAAACCCTGTCTCTATGGAAAATGAGAGAGGGGCATTCTTGAATAAAAACCTTTCCCGACCTGGTAAGGTGCAGCTGTTTCTATCACTCCCTGAGACAACATGTGTTGAAGAACAGGGGGAAAATAAAAGAGTCTGGTCTGGTGGATGAGGAATCACCCCCCCCCCCCGAAAAAGAAGGATTTCCTCCACTGCCATCTGTAACCCTGATGAATGATCTTCAGAACCCATTTGCTTGAAAATGTTGAGTAAAAGAAAAGAGGAGATTCAGACTTTCTGGAAGGGAAAAGGGACTGCCAGAATGAGTGGTGGGGAACAAGGTCCTTTAAACAGTTATTCTGATTTGTTGGACTGTCCTTGGTTTTGAGGGGTGGTTACTGAATTATTTTTTTGGAACCCCCCCCTTGCAATTTCTTCTTAAACATCTGTTTATCCTCACTGCTAAAATTGGATGTGGGGTTAGAGAATCCCTTACAAAATGTGGGCTGAAATTTTTTTTATTAATCTGGGAGATCCTGAGAACACAGTCAGGCAAACCTCCTCAAAACAGTACCAGTGGCCATAGCCGTGGAAGAACTATCAACTGGGTTACACACACACACACACACACACACACACACACACACACACACACACACACACACACACACACACACACACACAGAGTAAACAAAAAGTTATGTATTGTACACTGGACAAAACTAAATTAATTATTTAAAACAAATACATATACATAGACCACTGTTGAATACAGACATGCACTTTTCAGTTAGGACAAAAGGGATACAGGGGAGGATCATCTGACTCAAAAAAGTAAACATAATAGTCTTGATCCTTATAGAACAGGTAGGATTAAAGGGATCACCATATTCGCTGAACTGTCTTGCATTAGATGGAATGTGAAGTGTGCATCAATAGCTATTTAGGCAGTTACACTCCTCAAACACATTAATAGTTCGAACCCTAAAGTAGTTATGCTGCAAGATCTTAAAATCAGGAAAAGCTGTGCTACAAACGTTATGAGAAGATGGGGCAGGGCTAAATATCTAAGTTGTGTTTCAACATCTAAGGTAGAAGAAAGTGGTCACCCTGGTGCATGAATTATTAGATTGGAGGGAGGTGGAGACGTTGGATGACACGTAGGGAAGATGAATTATCCTTAAATTCAGTAACAGCTCACTGCTGTTGCCAATTACTATAACCCCAATGAAGATAAAACCAGTAATTTGGAAGTGTTTTCACTTCACTGAATTAAATCTATTGGCTAAGGACTCAGGAGGCAATTGCTGGTTGGGGTTTGCTTTAATGCAGTCCTCGACCCAGATTGGAATAGAATCCCATAAGGTAGAAACAGAATGCCACACATGACCGGAGAACTTAACTTTCCCTCCCGCTTTGACTTAATTGGCGCCTGGCAGAAATTCCATCCTATGGAAAGAGTATACTTTTGTGGGGAGCTCTGGGAAAGCTGCTAGTGAGCTCGATATGTGATTTTTGAGTAGAAAAATATCACATCAAGGTAGGAAAATCATATCAGGACCCCCCTCTCTGACCATTTTACAGTGAAGCTTACATGGAGTTCATAGGCAGTGCTTGCTGAAGTGAAACATAGACCCACTTTTGCACAGACACAAAGATTTCTCCTTCTCGACTGAACACTGGATCAATGATTTTTGGAAGGAGAAATTATACACAGCAACGAGATGGGAAACCAAATGGGGTGCTTAAAATGTCTTGCAGAGAACGTTTCAACAGTTTTAAGGATCTTTGTAAGGAGTAGAATGCTAAACTTAGGGAGCCAAGAAATGGGTAATGTACTAAAGGAAAAGCTTAAGGAGCGTAAGAGAGTACAAAAGATTAGTGTGTCAAGTGGTGGCAAATAGACAGGGGAGGATGAAGCTTTTGTACTGGACGAAACCTCTAGCCCACAAATGTGGTGAGAGAACTATGGAACTGTGGATATGTTCCCTCAGAAATTAGGCCGGAGAGGTAATATCAGATTCCACCAGAATAGGTACCTTGTCAGCTGATGAGTAGCGTTAAGTGGTGCAGGGAAGGGTCTGTCATCTGGAACAGGACAGTGAGACATTATGTCGCCTTTTAATCTCCCCAATTTGTCAGATCAGTATAGAGCTTGTCTTAAAGAGCCCCTCCAGGTCACACAAAATCAAGATGGCTATTAACAAACTTGACAAGGGGAAAGGCCCCTGGCTTAGACAGTTCATTGTGGATTTTAAGCAGTTTAGCATGGGGCTTATAAATCCCCCTATTATCATTCTATAGGGCACGGTTCAATTAGGGGCAGTTTCCGCTAGACACTATAAATCCCCCTACTATCCTTCTATAGGGCATGGTTCAATCAGGGGCAGTTTCCCCTAGACACTATAAGGGCCAAAACTGTAATGCTATCCAAATCCAATAGGGATGCCCTTGACCCCAGCTACTATACACACATCTCCTTTCTCCAGGTAAAACTGAAAATATATGCCAGGAATCTGGCCAAAAGATCTAGTAAAGATATAAATATTATAGACTGGAATCATTAGGGCTTTATTACAGGGAGACAGGCTGGACCTGATTTGGTTTGACTTTGGTCAAATATCCATCAATACCAATTTAACTTGCAGTCACTGTTCACAGCCCTGTTGTTAGATTTCCTTACGGTGTTTGATTAATTTCAGTGTAAGTTTATTACGACAAAGTAAGAGATTAACTGGGTTCCCATAACAGTTAATTCATATGTGTAGCATTATGTACTGCAACCCCCCTGCCATAATCTACACAAACCCAGTGTTTTCATACAACTGATGTACATTATGGCACTAGACAGGGATGGCCTCAATCACCTCTGGTTTTTATTACGGTGGCACAAACCACTGATGTATCCTTGCAAACAGACAATCAATGTCAGACTTCACTAGTAAAGGGGGGGGGGTCATCTATTGTTGTGGGACGTTGACAACTGCATCCTATGGATGAGGGACCCTGACAGCCATCTTGTCTCAGTTTTTTCACACTTTTCAAACCTCTGCTCATTACTCAGGGTTACAGATTAATGCTAAGAAGTTTCTTTTGTTTCCACTTAATCTGATCACGAGCACCACCTCCATAATAAGGACGGCCATCCTGTGAAGGTAATGACTGATTGTGTATACCTGGGCATGAAAATGAACTTCAACATGGTAAAAATAGTGGATGATAACTCTGCTCTCAGAGTGCTTTGGCTTACTATTGCCCATCCGAAGAAATGAAACCTCCCTTTTTTGCAGATTTAGGCAAATTGTTTATCCTCCCTAAAGTTTTGTTTTTAATTAGGCATTTATCCCATATTAGATTTTCACATTTTTTAAAAGACTCTTCAGAAGGTATTTGGTAATCTTATTTGTAACTGTAAGCCCTTTAGAATTAGTAGGAGTAACATGTGCATACTGAGAAAGTGGGGGGGGTGATCTCCCTAGTTTCCACACATATGGGGTTGCCTCAATTGGATGATTTAATGACAAAGGCAGGAAGTTTCCCACTCCTGTTTGGGTCATTCCAGAAGTTTGTCTGTACTACTGCTCCTTAGAGTTCAACAGCGGCACCCCCTCGTACATGTTCTGGGACCCAGGGGGCATGGAGGATTAGAACAACAGGAAAAGAAAGTCAGGCAGAAATAGTATGAACATATTGAGTGGGGCTATCCTGTCTCTGTGGCAATAGTACATTATTGCTGTGGTGGACTAATTGGATGAATGCGGGTGTTCTGTTTGTGAAAGATGTGCTCGACACACAGAATCACAAAATAAAGTCACTACCTGTGGATTTGCAATCAAATTATCCCTCAGTGAACTCTAAATAGTCTCAGTATCTCCAACTAAAGAGTACTCTGCTGGCACACAATGCACCCCCCGAGAAGAAAGGATTTAAGGTGAAGGTAAAGAGATTATTACCTCTGTGGGTGGGTGGATTGAGTATGCTACTCTTACTAAAGTGGAAATGGGAGGGCTTTCTGGAAACAGATATTACCCAGCAAGAATGTGAGATTTTTTTGCAGTCACACCAAACCAAGCAACTCCCCACTTTAGAAAATTTCACTTGGGCAAAGTTGGTATACATGTTCATAGGCAAGTACTAGGCTAGCTTTCTTTCTTTCAAGATGGCGGAGCCCAGTGTGGCTGTGGCTGCTCCGGCTCGTCAGGAGAATGTCCAGTATATGCTTAATTTTATGTCTAAATTAAAGGAAGAAATAGGATCAAATGAAAATACAGATGTAAAACTAAATTACAGAAGACATACTCTGCTAGAACTTCGACTATTAAGCTCTCTGTGTGAAAGGCTTGCTGAGTTACTGTCTGCAGGGCATGTGAGGCCAACAACACACTACGAGCTCTGTGAATTAAGAAACATGCTTAAACATTGTCCGAAGTGCTATGTGCAGAGTCAACTTTTACCAGTTACAGAAAGAGAAGACGAAGGAGATGTAAAAGGTCATGAAAACACAGATCCCGGGCTGGTATCACTTCCAGATAAAGAAGCTAACCCCTACACGCCTGCGCTTTCATCTATTTTACTGGCAAACATTTGCTCCTTAGAAAATAAAATGGACTACCTATGACTAGAGCTGACTACTCAAAGCAAGATGAGAAACTGTTGTGTGCTCATCTTCACATAGATATGGCTAAATGCCAGCATTAAGGATAGTGCAGTTTATGTGGAGGGGCTATCATTATTTCGAGCAAACAGATCTCAGACTCTCAGTGGGAAATCTCAAGGAGGAGGAGAAGTGTGTATTTATGTCAACAATAGCTGGTGTTCTAACTGTGAGATGGTCTCAACTGGTCTGAAAAATATAGAGTACATGTCGCTAAAATGTAGACCATTCTACTCACCTAGGGAATTAAATGGGGTTAGTATCACAGCTGTATCTATTCTTCCCAGTGCTGATATAAATTAAACACTGGCAGCATTACACCAGCTGATCAGTGAATTGCAAAACCAGAATCCGGACATGTTCACATAATAGCAGGAAACTTCAAACAGACCAATCTGAAGTCAGTTCTACCACATTACTATCAGCATGTGCATTTTGCAACTAGGAGTGAGAACATATTGGATAAGGTCTATACCAATGTCAAACTAGCATTTAAGACAATGCCTCACCTACACCAGGGAAACTCAGACCATCTCTCTATAATGCTATTCCAGCGTACAGACCATTATTAACCAGAGGTAACCCATCCAAGAAAGAATTAAGGATATGGCCAGAGGGAACAGTCTCAGCACTTCAAGACTGTTTTGAAAGCACAGACTTGAACATGTTCAAAGAAGCTGTCACTATAAAACCAGCACATTAACGTAGGTCAATACACAGAGTCTGTGATGGGATATATATCAAAGTGCATGGATGATGATAGTCAATAAGAACATCACCATATGGGCCAACTAGAAACCCTAGCTTACAAGTGGGGTGTACGAGCTTTTGAGAGCATGCAATGCCACCATTAAGTTGGGGGCTAAGGATGTCCTTAGGTTAGCCAGAGCGAATCTAAATAGGGGTGTGAGAGATGCAAAATGTGCCTAAGGACAGAAAATTCAGACTCACTTCATACACCTAAAAGACTCCAGGTGTCTAGGCGTCTGTGACAAGGAATTCAATCCATAACAGACTACAAGGCCCTCATCTTCTCAGTGTAATTACAACACTGAATTTCCCAACAAGCTCAACATTAATTTTAGCCAGTTTGAGGAAAAGAACACTACAGCAACTAAAGTCTTTACCAGCCAGGATGATGAAGTGCTCCGTCTCAAACCAGCTGGTGTTCGGAAGATCTTATGCAAGGCAAACCCAAGGAAAGCAGCTGGACCTGACAACATTCTGCAGCAGGTACTCAGGGACTGTACTGATCAACTGACAGATGTCCTCACTGATATCTTTAACACCTCTTTGAGTCAAGTCATCATACCCCAATGTTTTAAAAACACAACCATCATACCATTGCACAAGAAAGCTCCACCATCAAGCCTCAATGACTACTGCCCCATAGCTCTCACCTCCATTGTAATGAAGTGCTTTGAAAGGCTGGTCAAGGACTATGTAACATCAATACTTCCTGCAACTTTTGATTCACTCCACTCTGCATACCGATCTAATCACTCCATGGTAGATCGATTTCATTGGCACGTCACTTATCTCTGGCCCACCTGGAAAACAAAAATTGCTATGTGCGTATGCTATTCATAGATCTTAGCTTTGCCTTCAACACAGTCATCCCCCGCCATCTGATAAAGAAACTGGTTCAACTGGATATCAGCACCCCCCTGTGCAATTGGATACTAGACGTCGTCCTAGAAAAAACCCAGACAGTATGTGCTGGCAAGAACACCTCTGACAGCATCATTATGAACAGTGGGGTACCAAAGGGTTGGGTTTTGATTTTGAGCCCGTTGCTGTTCACTTTGCTGATCCATGACTGCATCACCAGGTACAGTTCAAATCACACAATTAAATCTGCAGATGACACAACAGCTCTGGGTCTCTTCAGCAATGTTGACGACACAGCCTACTGAGAGGAGGTTAACCAACTGATTGTGTGGTGCGAAAACAACAACCTGGCACTGACTGTGAACAGGACCAAAGAGATAACTGCTGACTTCAGAAGGAACCATGGAGTGCATCCAACATTCACAATCCACAGAGAAATAGTGGAAAGGGTAAAAAGCACCAAGTTCTTAGGGGTATATATCGCAGAGGACTTGTCATCCTCTACTCACAATCCACAGAGACACAGTGGAGAGGGTAAAAAGCACCCAAGGTCTTAGGGGTATATATCACGGAGGACTTGTCATGGTCCATAAACACAAATTCCATTGTCAAGCGGGCACAACAGCATCTCAATTTTCTAAGAATGAGAAGAGAAAACATTCCACTTCCTGTTTTTACAACCTTCTACAGGCGCACTATAGAAAGTATCTTGTCAAACAGTCTTTCAGTATGGTATGGAAACTGCTCTGCTTCGGATTGGAAGTCTCTCCAAAGGGTGGTGAAAGCGGCCAAGAAAATTATTAGGACCACTCTTCCATCTATTCAGGACCTATACTTGTCTTGATGTCTCAGCAGAGCCACTAAAATAGTCAAGGACTTAGCTCGCCCCGCCCATGGACTGCTTTCCTTCCTATCATCTGGCAAATGCTATCGCAGTATGCAGTGCAAAACTGACAGATACAGTAAGAGCTTCTTTCCACAGACTATCAGACTACTCAACTCTACTACTAACACACATGAAGATGGCCATCAGGTGTAGCAGATATCTATGTTGATAAGAACTCATATTTTTGTGTAATAACTCAAATGCTAGTCTCAACTCATATTTTGATGCAATAAACGAACCAATGTGAAACTAGCCTTCTTGTGCAATACTGATAACTGCTGGAATTCTGTGCAATAATGTACTGTTTTAGATTCATAAAATGTTTTGGGTGTTATGTCTAAATGATTTGCTGTGATATAGTAATGTCTGTTGTAATGCGTCTTGCGCTGTTTTGCACATTGAGTCCGAAGAAATTACATTTCATTCAGTTTGCACTGCTGTGTGAAGTCTGAATGACAATAAAGTCTATTTACTTTGACTATGACTAGCTACCCTAGTGGGCTATTTTAATCCTCGCCAATTTCCCTCAAAGGTGAGAATAAAACTCTGTACCTTCTGTCTGCAAGATAAACACCTTAACCATTATGACAAACCAAGGCTGTAGCTACGCCTACTCTTTGCACTCTGAGTACAATTTTCTAGACATTACTTAGAAAACCATGGCTTTTTTGCCATAGTACGCCCACAGCTGTCTAAATTAATGCCTCCAATAACAGTATCATAGATTGAAAATATATATATTTAATGGTTTTAGAGGAAAAGTGATGCAAACTTTTAGTTATGTACTCACCATAACTTCAGATGTTTGGGATCCATCTCGCCTACATTCTGACTGATGGGTTCGGAGCCGATCCCTCGGCTCCGACTCGGCACGCTTATGCCAAAGAGCGAAGTCTCTTATTGGCTGAGCTTACTATATCCCAGGATGCACCACTACCAATCCCCAGATCTAGTTTGTCCGCATACATGCACACACGCACGCACTGCTTATATAACATCGACAGATGATACAAGATAAAAATAGTAGAACTCAAACCGTTCCATCTCTTCTGATCTCCAAGGCAGGGGGAAGGAGGGTGGGTATTAGGAATGTGGCTGAGATGGATCCCAAACATCTGAAGTTATGGTGAGTACATAACTAAAAGATGTTATGTGATCCTATCTCTACATTCTGACTGATGGGACAGCCCCTAGCACCTGAATCCTGGGTGGCTCACTGGAAAACACTCCTGAGTACCGTGGAACCAAATGATGCTCGCCTTTAGATGCCACATCTAATTTATAGTGGGAAATGAAAGTGTGAGGTTGGACCAAGTAGCCGCAGCACAAATCTCAGATATAGAGAGCTTGGAATGTAACGTAATAGAGGTAGCCATAGCTCTGGTAGAGTGAGCTTTGATAGATGTTGTAAGTTGCTTATTTGAAGAGGAATAAGCCTGAGTTATGCAATCTCTAATCCATTTGGAAATAGTAGCTTTAGTGATGGTTTTACCCAATTTATTATCTGAAAAGGACACAAACAATTGGTCTGTTTTTCGAATTTGTTGAGTCCTGTCTAGTTAGAAGCGCAATTGCCTGTGAACATCCAATTTATGCAAGGTGTATTCCTTCATTTGAAAATTTTGGAAAGAAAACTGGTAGCTCTAGAGATTGTTGGAGACAGAGACTAGAACAAACTTTTGGAACAAAAGATGGATTAGGCCTAAGTGATACTCTATCCTTGTGAAAATCAAGTACGGAGGTTTGATAGATAGGGCCTGAAGTTCTGAAACTCTTCTTGCAGAGGTAATTGCAACTAAGAAGGCAGTTTTCCAAGACAGATATTTCAACTCACATGTAGCAGCCGGTTCAAAGGGGAAGATGTTAAGGCACAGTACCAAATCAAGATCCCACGGAGGCGCAGGATGAAAAACCGGGGGTCTTAAAAGCACAGCACCTTTCATGAAAGTTTTACATAATCTGCTGCTCATCAACGGTGGGTCTATGGATTCGTGAAATTTGGAGATAGCTGCTAGTTGGACTTTAATAGTAGAGACTGAAGATCCTTGATTAAACAAGGATGTTAAAATTTCAAGACCTCTGGTATCGGGGCAGTAATAGGGTC
Source organism: Protopterus annectens (assembly GCF_019279795.1). Taxonomy (NCBI): domain Eukaryota; kingdom Metazoa; phylum Chordata; order Ceratodontiformes; family Protopteridae; genus Protopterus; species Protopterus annectens. Next base: position 73,372,279 of record NC_056733.1, on the reverse strand, counting down.
TAAGCCTCTGAGTTGAGCCCAGATAGCAAACCTCTTCCACTTACTGAGATACAATTTCTTAGTGGTGGGTTTGTGGGCTGAAGATAAAATGTGAATAACTTCCGGGTCTAGGTGTGATTTCTGACTAAGGTCGGAAGTGGTGGAGCCAAGCTGTTAATTTCAAAGTGTGAAGGACTGGTGCTGTCTCCCGACTGATGAATCAGCAGGTCCGGAGTTAGATCCAAAAACCAAGGACCGCCCAGAGCATATTTCTTAGGTAGGGGAACCATACCTGACGAGGCCAGTAATGAGCAATTAGAATCATTGTGGACCCCAATTGGGAAGCTTTCTGGATGACTTTGGGAGGAGTGGAACCGGAGGAAAAACATAAAGTAGTCCTGTTGGCCAAGGTTGGACTAGAGCATCCGTAGCTGCCTCCCCTGACGCTGGAGTCAAGGAAAAGAACCTTTGCACTTTGTGTTTTGTGGTGTTGCAAACAGGTCGCAGCACGGGATCCCCATCTTTGAAAATCTGAGCTGCTACTGTTTTGTTCAGGGACCACTCGTGAGGAGAGAGAATCGTCCTGCTTAATCCGTCTGCCAATACCTTGCATTTTCCTGGCATGTGGGTCGCTACCAGGAACCGCTTGGTAGCTACTGCCCATTCCCACACCCTCATGGCCTCTCTGCAAAGGGGGTAAGATCTGGTCCCTCCTTGTTTGTTTAGATACCAGACCACCAACATGTTGTCTGTGTGGATAGCGATGATGCCTTGAGGGAGAAACTTGTGGAGGGCTTGTAGGGACAGAAGTACAGCCCTCATTTCCAATACATTGATATGGAGTAAAGTTTTGTCTGGAAGCCAAGAACCCTGAACTAACCTGCCCAGACAATGCCCCCCACGGGAAACTGTGCATACTGAGAAAGTGGGGGTTGATCTCCTAGTTTCCACACATATGGGGTTGCCTCAATTGGATGATTTAATGACAAAGGCAGGAAGTTTCCCACTCCTGTTTGGGTCATTCCAGAAGTTTGTCTGTACTACTGCTCCTTAGAGTTCAACAGCGGCACCCCTCGTACATGTTCTGGGACCCAGGGGCATGGAGGATTAGAACAACAGGAAAAGAAAGTCAGGCAGAAATAGTATGAACATATTGAGTGGGGCTATCCTGTCTCTGTGGCAATAGTACATTATTGCTGTGGTGGACTAATTGGATGAATCACGAGGTGTTCTGTTTGTGAAAGATGTGCTCGACACACAGAATCACAAAATAAAGTCACTACCTGTGGATTTGCAATCAAATTATCCCTCAGTGAACTCTACATAGTCTCAGTATCTCCAACTAAAGAGTACTCTGCTGGCACACAATGCACCCCCCCCCCCGAGAAGAAAGGATTTAAGGTGAAGGTAAAGAGATTATTACCTCTGTGGGTGGGTGGATTGAATATGCTACTCATTTACTAAAGTGGAAATGGGAGGGCTTTCTGGAAACAGATATTACCCAGCAAGAATGTGAGATTTTTTTGCAGTCACACCAAACCAAGCAACTCCCCACTTTAGAAAATTTCACTTGGGCAAAGTTGGTATACATGTTCATAGGCAAGTACTAGGCTAGCTTTCTTTCTTTCAAGATGGCGGAGCCCAGTGTGGCTGTGGCTGCTCCGGCTCATCAGGAGAATGTCCAGTATATGCTTAATTTTATGTCTAAATTAAAGGAAGAAATAGGATCAAATGAAAATACAGATGTAAAACTAAATTACAGAAGACATACTCTGCTAGAACTTCGACTATTAAGCTCTCTCTGTGAAAGGCTTGCTGAGTTACTGTCTGCAGGGCATGTGAGGCCAACAACACACTACGAGCTCTGTGAATTAAGAAACATGCTTAAACATTGTCCGAAGTGCTATGTGCAGAGTCAACTTTTACCAGTTACAGAAAGAGAAGACGAAGGAGATGTAAAAGGTCATGAAAACACAGATCCCGGGCTGGTATCACTTCCAGATAAAGAAGCTAACCCCTACACGCCTGCGCTTTCATCTATTTTACTGGCAAACATTTGCTCCTTAGAAAATAAAATGGACTACCTATGACTAGAGCTGACTACTCAAAGCAAGATGAGAAACTGTTGTGTGCTCATCTTCACATAGATATGGCTAAATGCCAGCATTAAGGATAGTGCAGTTTATGTGGAGGGGCTATCATTATTTCGAGCAAACAGATCTCAGACTCTCAGTGGGAAATCTCAGGGAGGAGGAGAAGTGTGTATTTATGTCAACAATAGCTGGTGTTCTAACTGTGAGATGGTCTCAACTGCTCTAAAAAATATAGAGTACATGTCGCTAAAATGTAGACCATTCTACTCACCTAGGGAATTAAATGGGGTTAGTATCACAGCTGTATCTATTCTTCCCAGTGCTGATATAAATTAAACACTGGCAGCATTACACCAGCTGATCAGTGAATTGCAAAACCAGAATCCGGACATGTTCACATAATAGCAGGAAACTTCAAACAGGCCAATCTGAAGTCAGTTCTACCACATTACTATCAGCATGTGCATTTTGCAACTAGGAGTGAGAACATATTGGATAAGGTCTATACCAATGTCAAACTAGCATTTAAGACAATGCCTCACCTACACCAGGAAACTCAGACCATCTCTCTATAATGCTATTCCAGCGTACAGACCATTATTAACCAGAGGTAACCCATCCAAGAAAGAATTAAGGATATGGCCAGAGGGAACAGTCTCAGCACTTCAAGACTGTTTTGAAAGCACAGACTTGAACATGTTCAAAGAAGCTGTCACTATAAAACCAGCACATTAACGTAGGTCAATACACAGAGTCTGTGATGGGATATATATCAAAGTGTATGGATGATGATAGTCAATAAGAACATCACCATATGGGCCAACTAGAAACCCTAGCTTACAAGTGGGGTGTACGAGCTTTTGAGAGCATGCAATGCCGCCATTAAGTTGGGGGATAAGGATGTCCTTAGGTTAGCCAGAGCGAATCTAAATAGGGGTGTGAGAGATGCAAAATGTGCCTAAGGACAGAAAATTCAGACTCACTTCATAGACCTAAAAGACTCCAGGTGTCTAGGCGTCTGTGACAAGGAATTCAATCCATAACAGACTACAAGGCCCTCATCTTCTCAGTGTAATTACAACACTGAATTTCCCAACAAGCTCAACATACATTTTAGCCAGTTTGAGGAAAAGAACACTACAGCAACTAAAGTCTTTACCAGCCAGGATGATGAAGTGCTCCGTCTCAAACCAGCTGGTGTTCGGAAGATCTTATGCAAGGCAAACCCAAGGAAAGCAGCTGGACCTGACAACATTCTGCAGCAGGTACTCAGGGACTGTACTGATCAACTGACAGATGTCCTCACTGATATCTTTAACACCTCTTTGAGTCAAGTCATCATACCCCAATGTTTTAAAAACACAACCATCATACCATTGCACAAGAAAGCTCCACCATCAAGTCTCAATGACTACTGCCCCATAGCTCTCACCTCCACTGTAATGAAGTGCTTTGAAAGGCTGGTCAAGGACTATGTAACATCAATACTTCCTGCAACTTTTGATTCACTCCACTCTGCATACCGATCTAATCACTCCATGGTAGATCGATTTCATTGGCACGTCACTTATCTCTGGCCCACCTGGAAAACAAAAATTGCTATGTGCATATGCTATTCATAGATCTTAGCTTTGCCTTCAACACAGTCATCCCCCGCCATCTGATAAAGAAACTGGTTCAACTGGATATCAGCACCCCCCTGTGCAATTGGATACTAGACGTCGTCCTAGAAAAAACCCAGACAGTATGTGCTGGCAAGAACACCTCTGACAGCATCATTATGAACAGTGGGGTACCAAAGGGTTGGGTTTTGATTTTGAGCCCGTTGCTGTTCACTTTGCTGATCCATGACTGCATCACCAGGTACAGTTCAAATCACACAATTAAATCTGCAGATGACACAACAGCTCTGGGTCTCTTCAGCAATGTTGACGACACAGCCTACTGAGAGGAGGTTAACCAACTGATTGTGTGGTGCGAAAACAACAACCTGGCACTGAATGTGAACAGGACCAAAGAGATAACTGCTGACTTCAGAAGGAACCATGGAGTGCATCCAACATTCACAATCCACAGAGAAATAGTGGAAAGGGTAAAAAGCACCAAGTTCTTAGGGGTATATATCGCAGAGGATTTGTCATCCTCTACTCACAATCCACAGAGACACAGTGTAGAGGGTAAAAAGCACCCAAGGTCTTAGGGGTATATATCACGGAGGACTTGTCATGGTCCATAAACACAAATTCCATTGTCAAGCGGGCACAACAGCATCTCAATTTTCTAAGAATGAGAAGAGAAAACATTCCACTTCCTGTTTTTACAACCTTCTACAGGCGCACTATAGAAAGTATCTTGTCAAACAGTCTTTCAGTATGGTATGGAAACTGCTCTGCTTCGGATTGGAAGTCTCTCAAGGGTGGTGGCGGCCAAGAAAATTATTAGGACCACTCTTCCATCTATTCAGGACCTATACTTGTCTTGATGTCTCAGCAGAGCCACTAAAATAGTCAAGGACTTAGCTCGCCCCGCCCATGGACTGCTTTCCTTCCTATCATCTGGCAAACGCTATCGCAGTATGCAGTGCAAAACTGACAGATACAGTAAGAGCTTCTTTCCACAGACTATCAGACTACTCAACTCTACTACTAACACACATGAAGATGGCCATCAGGTGTAGCAGATATCTATGTTGATAAGAACTCATATTTTTGTGTAATAACTCAAATGCTAGTCTCAACTCATATTTTGATGCAATAAACGAACCAATGTGAAACTAGCCTTCTTGTGCAATACTGATAACTGCTGGAATTCTGTGCAATAATGTACTGTTTTAGATTCATAAAATGTTTTGGGTGTTATGTCTAAATGATTTGCTGTGATATAGTAATGTCTGTTGTAATGCTTCTTGCGCTGTTTTGCACATTGAGTCCGGAGAAATTAAATTTCATTCAGTTTGCACTGCTGTGTGAAGTCTGAATGACAATAAAGTCTATTTACTTTGACTATGGCTAGCTACCCTAGTGGGCTATTTTAATCCTCGCCAATTTCCCTCAAAGGTGAGAATAAAACTCTGTACCTTCTGTCTGCAAGATAAACACCTTAACCATTATGACAAACCAAGGCTGTAGCTACGCCTACTCTTTGCACTCTGAGTACAATTTTCTAGACATTACTTAGAAAACCATGGCTTTTTTGCCATAGTATGCCCACAGCTGTCTAAATTAATGCCTCCAATAACAGTATCATAGATTGAAAATATATATATTTAATGGTTTTAGAGGAAAAGTGATGCAAACATTTATTATGTAATTGGTGGTGGTGGGGGTAACGTGTCAAATTTTTAACTGCCTGGTGGGCTGGGGGCAGCAATAGCAGCACAGAAGTACAAAATTAAATTCTCTGGCCACACCCCTGCCCCAACCCTATGACAAGTACCCACCCCCCCCATTCAGTTTCAAGAAGGTCAGGATGATTTAATTGGAAAATGGTGGTGGTGTCAAGCATTGGAGGCCAACTATTTTCATGTGGTGGGGGCCCTAGGATGGTGACATTATGGAGAGCTACATTCAGCAACATTCAGCCATCAGGTGGAATTTACCATTTAGGGATTCCCCTAAGCTTTTGTTGTCAGGTCTTTTACTTAGCACACTGTTACCAAAGACTTTGTTGTATTTAACGATGCAGGAACGGAAACCATATTTGTCGAGGCCAATAAGGGGCAATGAGGATCATCTTGGCTCTCAGGGTGGTAGCTTTCTGAATCAACTGAGTGATTAATGGAAAGGGGGGAAAGGCGTATAGAAGTCCTCGAGGCCAATCGTGGACTAGAGTATCTCTGGGGGGATGGCCTGGAAGGGGAAATAGAGTGAAAAAGTCGTGGCACTTGCTGTTCTGAGGTGTTGCAAAAAGATCGCAGCAAGGTAGACCCCACTTCTGAAAAATCTCCTCTGTTACTGACTGCTTGAGAGACCACTTGTGTGGCATGAGAATAGCTCTGCGCAACCTGTCCGCTATGATGTTGGACTTCCCGGGGATATGCATTGCTATCAGAAACCGCTGAGAAGAGATCGCCCACTGCCAAAGTCTGAGTGCCTCTCGACATAGGGGATAGGACTTGGTTCCGCCCTGCTTGTTGATATACCACACTACGGACATATTGTCCGTTTGAATCGTAATCGTCCCAAAGGGAAGAGAGTCTTGGAGGGCTTGCAACACCAAAAGCACTGCTCTCATCTCCAGGACGTTTATGTGCAGGTGGCATTCGAGAGATTGCCATGTACCCTGGACCGTCCTGCCCTGAAAATGCCCCCCCCACCCGATCAGGGAGGCGTCCGTTGTGACCGTGGCAACCGGGGGGGAAGGAACAAACGGTCTGCCCTGAAGGACTTGAGGTGAGACCATCCACCAGGATAGGTGTTTTTTGCAAGACAGAGTTATTAAGATGTTGTGTGTCAAAGGAAGCTGTTGGAAGGACCACTGGGAGAATAGCATCCACTGAAGGAGCCGCATGTAGAAACGAGCAAGAGGGAGTAACGTGATGGCCACCGCCATGAGACCTACCACTTTTAGGACAAACCTGGTCTGGATCCTCTTGCTCTGAATGAGGATGTGCACATGATTCCGAATATCCAAAACTCTTTGGTCTGTTAACTTTGCTGAGAGCTGTACGGTGTCCAAAGTGGCGCCTATGAAAGTAATAGACTGACAAGGCAGACTTTTCGAAATTTATGGAGATACCTAACCTTTTGCAAGTCTGAATGGTGTAATCTCTGGCAAGAAGAAGCTGATGCCTGGTGGTGGCAGTAAGGAGCCAGTCGTCTAGATATGGAAACACCTGGAATCCTTGACGTCTCAGGTGAGCCGTAACCACTGCCATGCATTTGGTGAACACTCAGGGGGCTGTAGTGAGACCAAAGGGCAGGGCCCTGAATTGATAGTGACTGGTCCCTAGCCGGAAGCGGAGAAAACTTCTGGAGCGCCTGTGCATCTTGATGTGATAGTACGCATCCTGAAGGTCCACTGAGCACATCCAATTGTCCTGGCCCAGAAAGGGTAGAATGGACTGTAGCGTGACCATCCAGAACTTCGTTCTTTTCACAGACTTGCTTAGTCTGCTGAGATCCAATATTGGCCTCCAGTCCCCTGTTTTTTTTGGTACCAAAAAGAACTTTGAGTAGATTCCGGATCCTAGTTGGTCTGCTGGGACTGGCTGGATGGCACTTTTTGTTAGCAGTTTTGATATTTCTAGTACTGCTTGTTCCCTTAGACTGGGTGGAAAGTCTGGGAGGGGTCCTTTTGGCTGAGTTGGGGTGTGGATAAAAGGGATTTTGTAACCCTGGGATATAATCGACTGCACCCATTTGTCTTATGTGTGAGAGAAAGCCAGGCTTTTGGGTACAGCGATAATCTTCCCCCGACTGCCTCCGAAGGTGGAGAGTCGGGCAGCTTCTCAGGGATGCTGGAAGGGTTTATCAGAGAGAGGCTCTCTGCTACCCTGGTTCTGCGGACCTCCTCTGCCTCTAGGGCGGCGTCTGTTGTTGCCCCCCCCCCCACCTCTGGGGGGGAACTGACCTCTTGCATCAGGTGTGACTCCCTGTGATTTGCGGAACCACATTTTTCCACCCTTTTGACCCTTAGGATATGGTCTAGATGGGGTAAAAAAACGGACTCCCACGGCAGAGAGAGTCTTGCCATCCTGTTCGCATCTGATCAAAGTATCCTTCACTTGAGGTCCAAACAACGCTGAACCATCAAAGGGGGAGTTAGTGAATGACGCCTTGAAGGGGTCTGCAAAGCCACATCCAGGCGTGACGCCTTAAGGCCACACCCGTGCCTGCGGCTCTACTCGCTCCATCGGCTGCATAGGAAATAAGCCGCATAGAGGAGTTGACAACCGAATTTAGGGTTCCTAGCTGGGAGGATTTTGTCTTGGGACCCCGCAGCTGTTGGATCCTGTAGGGCATCACCCATTTCTTTGAGAATGTCTCTTTGAAGGCGGGTGAAATGGCACAAGTAATTCAGCGATCGCATGGAGAAAGTCGCTGAAGAGAACATCCGCTTGCCGTACCTATCCATAGTCCTAGATTCCTTATTAGGAGGATGGATAGGTACTGAAGGATCAGCATGTTCCTTCTTAGTGGCTGCAGCCACCACCATGACATCAACTGGGACACCTTTAGCTAAAAACTGTTTATCTGACGGGGCTGTGATAAATTTGGAAGGCCTCCGTGGGGTAGGTTCCATCGTATCAGGGGCCGTCCACGCCTTCCGCACCACCACTTCCATAAGGGGGTCAAAAGGCGGAGACACCCAGGAGGTGGAAGGGCGAGAACCAAACGCCTCCAGGTAAACCGACTCGTCCTCGGAAGGATTAAGGGTAGACCAGTTCCCCCTCTGAGTATTTCAAGGATGTCAGAAAAGGAGACATCCTCAGAGGGGGACCATGGGGACCCTTCCGACTCATCCAAGTCGGTATCAGATGTGACGGACTCAGGGGAGTCCACATGCTTCCTCTTACATGTCCTCTTTCGAGGGGGTTCACCTGACGGATCAGGGGAAACCTCGGAAGAGGAGGATATTCCCAATGGGGAAACCTGAGGCGTTGGATCTCTACGGTTGGGAACGAGAGAGTGGGCAGAGACCACAGCAGGCACTACAGTGGGAGGAGCTGATGGAGCCGACCATGGAGCAGGCACGGGGGCCAGTACGCTCCTCATGACCTCAAAGGCACCCCTATCGGGCAGGACAGAGGGCTCCAGCTCCGAAGAGATAGGAACCCCAGCCGGCACTGAGAGGGACGGCTCCGAAGCTGATGTCGGGGCCGAACTCATCAACGCCGACGCTCCGAGAGGGAGAACGGGGTCGGACAAGGGTCCGATGCCACTCGCCCCCTCGGAGCCGACGTGGAAGTCCAATCGACCCCGGATCCTTCCAAGGAAGGGACCATGGAAGAGATTGGAGCAGGCGACGGAGCCGAAGGAGGAGGTATCGGCTCCAACATCACGACGGTCGCGGCTCTGAGAAGCTCCGGCTCCAAGCTCAGGGGTAGAGTCGGAGGAGGAATCGAAGATGGTATGGGTATAGCCACTGTCTGTTGAGAAGGGCTACGAAGCATTTGGGCTAGTGCCTGAGACTTTAGGAGTCTGCTAACCACCCTCTCGAGGTCATGGTCCTATAGCCTGGAAGACAGAGAGGAATGGCTCCGATGGCTCTGCTCCAAGAGCAAGGGCGATCTCGGAGCCGAGTGAATGGACTCCAGGGACGGAGACCGTGACCTCTTACGGCTGGAAGATGGCACCGAGACCACTAATGGTGCCGATGGAGCTGTAGACACATCGGCTCCAGCCGGAGCCGATTTGGAAGACAACGTCTTGGAAGCATCGGCTCCAGCCGGAGCCGATGAAGAAGACTGCAACATAGCAGTATCGGCTCCAGCTGGAGCCGATAGCGAAGCAGTCGGTGAGCCACCAGCCGAAGGCTTGGAGCACAGAGCAGACGGTTTGGATGGCTTCGAAGGTTTCCCCGGCAAGGATTTGGCCGGGGAACCTTCGGGCTTTAATAAGCCCCTCAAAATCAACTTATTCCTGCGCTCCTGCAGGACTCTTGGACTGAATGCATGGCAGACAGAACAAGAGTCCTGCAGGTGCAGGGGTCCCAGGCAGTAAACACAAGAAGTGTGACCGTCTGTCAGTGACATTTTCTGACAGCACGAGTCACACTTCTTGAAGCCTGAGACCTTAGTGTCTTTAGACATTAAGCTGTCGAAGGAAAGATAAATTCCTAAGGGAAGGTCTAGACACACACACGCTCACACATGAACAATTAAAGGTCAAGGATAATCCAGTCACACAAAAAATAACTGTCCCAAAAGGGACTGAGAAAAAATGGAAAGACCTAAGGCCTAACCTTCAAAAGGGAAGGATAAACTCTAGGGATTATAGGGATTAAAAGGAGGACCCACGGAATAGTGGTATACTAAGGGGGGGTCTAAGTAACTAATCTAATGAAAAAGTGGGAGAGAAATCCTAAAAAAAATTGACAATTTTCACTGACCTGTAGAGCCGGTAAAAAAAAGCACCTCGCTAGCGAAAGCGGCAAACGAGATCTGGGTAATTGGCACCTAGCATTATGGGATATAGGGTACCTCGAGCCGGTAAAATCAGCTCTTGAGCTTTAGTATAGGCCGAGTCGGAGCAGAGGATCGGCTCCGAACCCATCCAGCAAGAATGAAGGCAAGATTGACAACTTAACATCAAACATTTAAACAAGTAAAAAACAAAAAACACCTAAACCCCAGAAATCTTACAGATATACTCAAACACTGTAACTGGACACCCCTGAAACTTCTAACCTATAGGATGCAATTGAATACTTTAACTCTACCTTCCTATCTATGCTAAAATCTCAAGCCCCCAGTAAAAATATATGTGTCAAAACAAACCATGCCCCACAGTTAACAAAAGGAACACTGTCAATTCTTAAATCCACAGACAAGGCATGGCTAACATGGAACAAAAAGTCCCAACCCACCCTACTATAATACCAGAAACTTAGAAATAATGCAAAACAACAAATTAAAAAAGACAAAATAAATGACTACACTGAGATACAAACGAAGCAACACAATAATCTACAAAACATCTGGTCAGCTAGAAATAACATACTTCAACCAGGCAAAGTCAGGACACCTCCTCCTAATACTATTAATAACTCTGAAGATACAGCTACCCTAGTCAATAAACACTTTACTGAAACAATACTAGCTTTGGCCAGCAACCATACCCCGTCAGTTACCTCAACTCCCCCTACCTTTGTCTCTCTCAGCACCAAATCCAACTTCTCCTTGTAACCTGTACCTACAGAGACAATCAAAAAAACTACTTAAGAAGCTAAAACTCACCGCTTTAGCTCCAGATAACCTGCCTGCTGAGTTCTTAAAACTAACAGGAAAAGGTATAGCCTGTCCTGTATCAATTCTTATCAACAGATCCATAGCTGAACATAAAGTCCCTGCCATTTGGAAAATTTCACACATTAAACCTCTCCATAAGGGGGGCTCATCAACAGAACGCACCAACCACCGACCCATCACTATATTATCACCCCTATCCAAAATTCTAGAGAGAGTCATTCACATGCAAGTCTCTAATTACCTGCATACCCACAAACTACTAACCAACAACAACATTGCTTCCATGCATTTGGCTGCACATCTACGGCTCTAATGGCATTTACTAACACTGTCAACTATCATAGGAATAATAACAAGTACGTATCCTCCATCTTCCTTGACCTATCAAAAACATTTGACATGGTTTCCCATAGCAAACTACTAAATGTAGTTTCCAAACTAAACTTTTGCCACAATACTCTTGCCTGGTTCAAGGACTACCTGACTGGTCGCCAACAAGCAGTCTCTTGGCAACAGAATTTATCGCCCCTACTACCAGTGACAATGGGTGTCCCTCAAGATTCAATCTTAGGTCCATTACACTTTTCTATACTTACTAATAACCTGCACACTTCAACCCCACTAGCCTCTGTCATCCAATATGCAGATGATTCAACAGTAATATGTGTCACTCCCGCAATACAAGAACTACATACCTATACTCAACAATCCTTCCTAGCAGTTGAAACCTGGCTTACTAATGGGCAACTAATTTTAAATCCCCAAAAAACAAAACATGACATTCCAACCCACTAAATCAACCTTAACCTCTAATACCTTTAACATTATGACACTAAACAACACCATTATCTCCCCAACTCCACACACCAAACTCTTAGGTGTTGAAATTGACAGCAATTTAAAGTTCAACATTCATATTTCACAAACAATTAAAGAAGTACACAAAAAAGTAGGAACCCTATACAGAAACAAACAGTACTTCACCAAAAATACTAAAGCTACAATTGCCCAATCCCACTTAATCTCAACTCTCCTATATACAGCCCCCATACTCACAAACCTAAAGAAATCACACACACACACACACACACACACACACACACACACATGTACATTACATGTACATTACACACACACACACACACATACATTACACACACACACATACATTACACACACACACACACACGTACATTATTCTCTCTCACACACACAAACACGTGTGTGTGCATATCTTAATTGCACAGATATTTACCATAGTGTAGACAGTGCACTGTGTAGAATAAAGAAGTTATGTACTTACCATAATGTTCCATCTGAGTAGGTAACTTCATTTGTCAGCAACCTGTGGGTATCGGATCCGAGCCGGCAGCTTTATTCAGCTAAGATCCGAGCTCCAAGCTCACCCTCTTACCAATGATCCCCTGCCATCCTTCTCTTTCCTCAGATTGAGTTTGCTTAGCCTTATAAACTAGTACAATCAGGATCAACTAAACATCCTAACCTGATGTCATCTGGTACAGAAAACACAAGGTCCTAAAAGGGACAAACTACAGGTTAGGGGGACTGAGGGAGGGGGGTTGGTTGCTGACAAATGAAGTTACCTACTCAGATGGAACGTTATGGTAAGTACATAACTTCTTTATCTGAAGTAGTTAACTTAATTTGTTCATCAACCTGTGGGACAGAGTCCCCAGCTACCTAAACTTGGGAGGTCCTCATGGAAAAATATTCCGGAGCACTGCAGAGCCAAAGGACGCCATTCCTCTGGAAATTAAATCCAGCTTGTAATGTGTAATAAAGGTATGGGATGAAGCCCAAGTGGCTGCAGAACAAATATCATCCAAGGACACCCTTGACCAAAAGGCAGCAGAAGTTGAAATCGATCGAGTGGAATGGGTGTGAACTCCGACAGGTTCTGGTCGGCCAGAACTCTCATATGCAAGAAGTATACATTGTGAAATCCATCTGGAATATGTAGCTTTTGACACAGGTTTGCCCAAAAAGGGTTTAGCAAAGGATACAAGAAGTTGCTCAGATTTTCTATGACCAGCAGTCCTGTGTAAATAGAACCTCAATTGTCTGTGGACATCTAAAGAGTGTAATTTGTATTCGCCCTTGTTTTGATAATTCGGGAAAAACACTGGTAAATTAATAGATTGATTAATGTTGGACTCAGAGGCGACTTTAGGTAAGAAGGAGGGATTGGTCCTGAGGGAAACTATATCTTTTTGGAAGACCAGATATGGGGTTTGGCGCAAAGGGCTTGAAGCTCTGAAACCCTTCTAGCTGAAGTGATGGCAATGAGAAAAGCCGTCTTCCAAGATAAGTATTTAAGGTCTACCGAAGCTGCAGGTTCAAAGGGGGGGCCAGTAAGAGCCTGAAGAACAAGGGTTAAATCCCACGGAAGAACTGCATCCTTCACGGGAGGCCTTAATAGGAAAGTACCTTTTACAAAGGTCTTGCAGATCTTGGAGGAAGCTAAAGAACCGAGATCACTTCCCACATGAAAGCGTGAAATTGCTGCTAATTGGACTTTGACGGTAGAGGAGCTGGCACCTTGATCAAATAAGTGCGACAGAAACTCTAATACAGCTGGTATCGGGGCTGTAAAGGGATCCATATGTCTATGTTCCACCCAGATCGAAAAACGTTTCTATTTGCTCTTGTATACCTTTCTGGTAGAAGGTTTATGAGCAGCTACTAGAATAGCTTTAACGGAAGAGGAGATACCGGGAGTCCTAGCTATGACTGGAACTGGATCAACCAAGCTGTGAGCTTGAGGTTGTCCAGGTTTGGAGTTGTCAACTCCAGGGGGTGAAAAATCAGATCCGGAGTGGGATCCAGAATCCATGGAGGATTGACCAGATGAGACCATAGGCAAAGGAACCACATTTGACGAGGCCAGAATGGGGCTATGAGGATCACTCTGCTCCCCAACCGACAAGCTTTCTGCAAGAATCTTACCATGAGAGGAAGAGGTGGATAAGCATAAAGTAGACCGGATGGCCAAGTATGGACTAGAGCTTCTCTGGAGGATTCCCCTGGTGGGGGAAGTAGTGCGAAGTACTCGCTGCACTTTGCGTTCGAAGGCGACGTGAAAAGATCGCAGCAAGGTTGACCCCACTTGAGGAAGATCTGCTTCGCTACTCTCGGGGTTCAGAGACCACTCGTAAGGTGAGAGGATGGTTCAACTCAGCTTGTCTGCCAAAATGTTGGACCGACCCGGAATGTGCGTTGCTATGAGAAAGCGGTTGGTGGTGATCGCCCACTCCCAAACTCTCATGGCCTCTCGACACAGCGGGTAGGATCTGGTTCCCCCCTGTTTGTTGATATACCAGACTACTGACATGTTGTCTGACTGAATCGCAATTGTCCCTAAGGGAAGAAGGGCCTGGAGTGCTTGCAATGCTAAAAGCACCGCCCTCATCTCTAAGACACTGATGTGCAACAAGGTCTCTGAGTGTGTCCACGTGCCTTGGATGGTTCTGCCCATGCAATGCCCCCCCTCCACCCGAGGCGAGAAGCGTCCGTGGTCACCGTGGCTTGGGGTGGGGTCATCGAAAAGGGGCACCCTTCCTGGAGATCCGAGGATTGGATCCACCAGAGTAGGGACCTCTTGCAAGCATTGCTGAGGGGGATAGCCGTACTTAGCGGATGTTGCAGGATGGACCATTGGACCTGCAATGTCCATTGCAGGACCCTCATGTTCAGACGAGCCAATGGTGAAAGATTGATGGCAGCCGCCATGGAACCTAGTGCCCTCAGGACCAATTCCGCTGGGGGGGGGGCCGGGGATTGTAAAATAGCCATCACATGGAATGTCAAAGTTAGGAAGGCCCTCAACAGGTTTGTATCTAGTCTGGCCCCTATGAAATCTAAAGTCTGAGTTGGCTGAAGGGAGGATTTCTTCAGATTGATAGAAATTTCCAGATGAGAGGCCAAGTGAAGGAAGTAATTCCTGGCTGAACAAAGTAGATGCCTGGTGGGGGCAGTGAGGAGCCAGTCGCCTAGGTACGGAAAGACCTGAATTCCCTGAAGCCTCAGGAGGGTCGCTACAACTGCCATCACTTTGGTGAAAACCCTGGGGTCTGTGGTGAGACCAAAGGGAAGGACCCTGAACTGATAGTGACTGGCTCCCAGCCAGAAGCGGAGAAACCTCCTGGATCGTCTGTCCATCAAAATGTAGTAGTATGCATCCTTGAGGTCTATAGAGCACATTCAGTCGTTCTCCTGTAGAAGTGGGAGAATGGACTGAATGGTGACCATCCGGAATTTTTCTTTGGCAACCGCTAGGTTCAGAAGGGACAGGTCGAGGATTGGTCTCAAGTCCCCCGTCTTTTTTGGCACTAAAAAGAACCAGGAGTAGAAGCCTGATCTGGACTGGTCTTGGGGGACGGGCTGGATTGCTCTTTTTTCTAGCAGCTGCTTTATTTCTGCGGCTGCTGCCTCCCTCTGATTGGGTGGGACATCGGGGAGGTTCCGGGGTCTGAGAGGACGATTCAGAAAAGGGATAGTGTAACCTCTGGATATGATTCGAAGCGCCCAGCAATCCATTGTAATTGACTCCCAAACTGCTAGGTGCCTTGAGAAGTGCCCCCCAACTGCCTCCAGAGCGGAGCAGCCGGGTAACCCCTCAGGGTTGCTGCGCGGGCCAATCCGAAAAGGGTTCTCTCGACCCGAAATTCTTCAGTCCCCCTCTGCCTCTGGGCCGGCGTTCACCCTCTGCCTCTGGGCCGGCGTTCACCCTGTCCTCATCTGCCTCTGAAGGACGAGGGGTCCGGAGCAAAACGGGACTGTTGAGATTTCTGGAACCACATCTTCTTTTGTCCCCTTTGGTTCCTGGAGAAGGACCTCTGGGGAGCCGAGAAGCGGATCCCAACGGCAGACAATGTCTTCCCGTCTTTCTCACTCTGGACCAGCGTGTCGCGGACAGTCTTGCCAAACAGCGAAGAGCCGTCAAAAGGGGCATTTGCGAAGGACGCCTTGAAGGGTTCCTCAAAGTCGCAGAGGCGGAGCCAAGCATGTCGACGTAAGACAATGCCCGCTCCGCTAGCTCTAGCAGCTCCTTCCGTAGCATGAGAAAGGAAACGCATAGATGTGTTCGAAATGGACTTAAGAGTGGCCATTCGGGCTGAGAATACTTTCTTATCCTCTGCCGACATGGACTCTGGGGGCGACCCTGCGTATTCTTTGATAAGATCCCCCTGGAGTCGTATCACATGTGCCATGTAGTTCAGCGACCTTACAGAGAAGGTGGCTGAAGCAAACATCCGCTTCCCTATGCGGTCCATCGTCCGAGACTCCTTGTCGGGAGGATGGACCGAGGAACTCTCCTGGGCCAGTTCCTTCTTGGTGGCAGCCGCCACCAACATGGCATCTACTGGAGCACCCTTGCTCCAAACCGTCCTGTGGGTGGACTAAGAATTTTGTCAGATCTCTTTGGTATGGGCTCCACAGTGTCCGGTTCCTTCCATGCCCTGGTAGTGATCAGGTCTACCCGGGGATCGGGAGGGGACACCCAAGAGTTAGATGGGCCTGTGTCAAATGCCTCCAGAAACACAGACTCATCGGAGGAAGGCTTTTGGGCTGACCACCCCCCTCTAATACGAAGCATTTCCATAATGTCTCCGAAGGAGACGTCCTCGGGGGGGGAACCTTCCCCTTCCTCTAAGTCTGTGTCCTCTGTCAGGGACTCAGGTGAGTCCAAGTGCCTCCTCTTGCACTTACGTTTGTGAGGAACCTCCTCGGGGGGGGCTGTCCGAGCATGCCTCACCAACCACATCCTGTTCCTCTAAGGGAACCATCTGGGACGTAGGTGCTGGCTGTCCCTGGGGCCGGGTGATGGAAGGTAGGCCCGTCTTAGAGGGAGTGATGGGTGGAACCGCAGCAGGAGCCTGGGGCCTCGAGTCCCTCGACAAGACCCTCTCCACAACGTCGAACGCCGAAGGAGAACTGCTCTCTCTAAGCTCCGAGAGCAGCTCCTTCGGATCCGAGGTGCGGACCGGGGCCAGCGCTGATGCAGTCGGATCCGAAGGGCCAGTGTGCTCCGACCGAGACGGAGCCGAAGACACACTAACACCTCCGGATCTGAAGCTCAGTTCACGGCTCCCACAGCTCGGATCTGAAAAGGGACCAGACAAGCTCGAGGGTATGGTCGGAGCCGAAGAAAGGTGTACTATCGGCGCCGAGCCTCCCCAGGCTCTGACGCTGCCTGGATCCGATGGCTCCGAACCCCGGAAGTGGGTCGGAGAAGGAGCAATCGGGGTGAAAAAGGGGGTCGAGGGGGGGGCAGGATCACTCCCATCTGCAGTTGGGCCTGGAGAAACCTATGCATCATCCAGTCCATATCTGCATCTGACAAGCTTCTTGTGGATCCTGACGAGGCCACCGAGGCAGGCCTGGAGTGACGCCTCGAAGGCGACCGGGTCTCCTCCTCCTCCGGCCCCGGGGAAAAACGGGGTGAATGGAGCCGGGAAGGAGAAGGCCCGGAGACCCTAGGAGAGACTAGCTGCTTCGCTGGCGGAGCCGAAGAGGAAGCTTCGGCTCGCCGCTTGTGGTGCCTGTCCTTTTTTCTCTCCCTCCTAGATTCCCTCTCCTCCTGAGCCTCGGTGGGAGGGTGAGTCCCGGCCAGGGGAGCAGGGATGGAAGGCGGCGCCGCTGCGGTAGCAGCCGGTGCTGCCAAGGGAGAAGAGGACGAAGCCGAGTCCGAGGGCAGAAGTCCCGACAGAATCAACTTCGGCCTCCTATCCCTCAAAGCCCTGGGGTTGAAGGCTGCACAAATTGTGCAGCCCGAAGAAAGATGATCAACCCCAAGGCAGATAACACACCGAGTGTGGCCATCCGCCGGGGATAGCTTATGGCCACACTCAGTGCATTTAGAAAAGAAAGTTTTAGGGGCCTCGGCCATAGTTGTACAAGGGGTCTAACCCAAACACACCTTCACACACACGGGAAGAGGGAGACTAGAGTAACTGAAAAAAATACAAGGTTTTAGCAACAAAAATTAGCTAAATCAACTACCAAAGGGAACAACACTCACTCGTTAACAATTAAACTAAAAACTAGGTAAAAAACAGAGAGAATTTTCTTCAAAAACTCATGAAACCCTACGCCTGGAACTTGTTCTAGGTGTTTGAATAAGCGGCAAACAAGATCTGGGGAAAGAAAAGGATGGCAGGGGGTTATGGGTAAGAGGGAGGAGCTTGGAGCTCAGATCTTAGCTGAATAAAGCTGCCGGCTCGGATCCGATACCCACAGGTTGATGAACAAATGAAGTTAACTACTTCAGATGTTATAGTTATCTACATATCTGGGACATCAAGTTAATCAACATTCTCACTGAATACGGTGCTTATCTACATCTTTGAGACACTGTCAATTCAACTACAATCACATAAGCTGTACTTCCTAAAAACTCAAGTTCACACACTGCGTGTACAAAGCACATGCATTTAATCCCATAAACCCTACTCACTAAAAACTAAAATTCAATCAGACAGATACACACGCATACACTCTCTCTCTCTATGTGTGTGTGTGCGTGTGCGTGAGTGTGTGTGTATATATATATATATATATATATATATATATATATATAAAATCTCATTAACCTCAGTAAAACTAAAGTAACAGCTCACACACCACAGACAGACAGGCACACACACACACGCATACACAGACACATACACAACTGTATTAAAATACCATAAAACCTACTCAATAAAATCTAAAGTAGGCGCTTGCACACTGCAAGTGCAAAGCAATGAAACACAGTCCTACTGAAATCCCCAAACACTACTCATTAAAACTAAAGTAAAAGTTCACATACTGCATGTGTAAAACACACAAAAACAAAATACCCTACACCACATAAAATAACCCCCTAAATCCAAATCTATAATTAGCTTAAACAAGTAAAACAAAATTTCACCAGACAGTCAAACTGCCTTGAAGAATAACCCTTTTGCACTATGGGGTTCAGAACTGAAATTCACACAGCCTGTATACAACTTAAACCTTATGAAATCTAACAAGTGTATGGTATATAATCAATGCAAAAAAAAAATAATTTTACGCAAAATATATAAACATACACACGCTCACACACACACGTGCCTCCAATAACAATTGAACCCACCTAGATCAAACCCTTAAAGTGAAACAATCTTCATGAGCACCCCTCTTCCCAGTTTTTCTACATGGGATTGTATCAACTGGTGTTACATCTTTCAAATCACAGTCACTCTCTTACCTTTTGCAGCAATCATGCATGACTGCTGCAGGTCTTCAATCACACAATTCAGCCATCTCTTGGCTAGCCATCCTTGCATCCTCTTGCCTTCTTCCCATTTCTCCCAAATCTCCTTCATAAAAATCATCTTCTGCTTTTCTGCATATGTGCCCAAACTACTGCAATCTGTTCTCTTTGATCTGTTCTACAACTGAAGCTACTCTGGCTTCTGATCAGATGTCATTTCATCTGTCACACTAATGTGAATCTGGCTATTTACCAAAGATGTGCCAGCTGGAAGTACAGAAGCAAGCTCCGCCCTCAGTCCTCCCACCTCATGAATAAACTGCCTGACAAACAGCCAGACGCATTAACTGATGCCATAACAAAAAAGAAATTAAGTAAATAAATTTAAATCACATAAAAGTGCATTAAAATTAATAACTTGCAGTAAGTTATTAACGTGAACAGTGAACTTGTTCAGCCAAATGCACATCCTTGACCAGCTTGTCAAAATAATAAAACACACACATGTACATAATGCATAATGCCAGACAGTAGATCCAACAGTTAAAAAGAATGGTAATGTAAAAATAAATTAATAAATAATTACACATAATTACAGTATTAGCACCTCAGACAACCGTTTACAAAGTACAGTATAGATCAGTTACATGTACAGACTCTGATATTATTTTCTGAATTAACTTAGTAACATGTACATGTACAGTACAGATCCGTTCACAGATTTAAAAAAAATAGCATAAATAAATAAATACAAATCACACACAAAATGCATTAAATTAATAACCTGAACTTCTTCAGCCAAATGCACATCCTCGACTTGCATTTTTTATGAAAAAAAAAAAAGTTTATGATTCTTGCACCAATAAATTTATGATTTTATGAAAAAAAAATATTGCTTACTTTTCTTTCCTGTATTAATTATTTATTATGCAATGACTGGCCATTAACATTCAAAAACGAGCATGCTGCTTGGACAACCCAACCAGCAAGCCTGCTGTAAATCGACCATATACCAAAAAAAAAGTTCAGTCACTAAAATACCACTGAGCGGTCAGACTTTTTTTTTCTATTGGTATATGATAGACGGGCATTAGTCTGAAGGAAAAACGTCTGAAACTGAAAACTATGTTATTATTTCGTGACTTTACTCCTAATAAAAATTGTGTTTTTCTGACAAATCACTGAGGAACAAAGTTACTAAATAATGATGCATTTCAGTTTCAGACTTTCTTACATTCAGACAATGCACAATTATTCTGGCAGAACTCAAGTTTTATAAGAGCAACATTAGCAATTAGTCCCCTCCTTTATGCTTTGTCCACATTTCTTGAAAAAAGAGGTCAAGGGGTACGTACTAGAGCAGAAAAGAATACAAGGAAGCTAAAGAAACATACCTGATGTTCCCCGTCTCTCTTGTACCTCTAAACTGTCTGGAAGTTACGGTTTAAAAAAAAAAAAAATAGCACAGAAGATTGTCTTTTCCCCATTGCTTGCTTTCTAAAGCACTGATGTACTATGTAAACACAGTAAAATAAGTCCCATATGCGTGCACAGTACATAAAAGGGCAGAATCCAGAAACAACATGGAATAACACCAAGGCGCCATTATACAAAGACATTATTTAAAAAAAAAAGTAAGTGATTTATTTTTTAAATAATGCGACTGTATAATGGTAATAACCAGGATGCCACGGTGGTACGGCGGTAGCTCACCTCACAGCAAGAGGTTCTCCCGTTCGATTCTCGGCTGGGCTTGGGAGTGCCTTCTGTGTGGAGTCTGCATGTCCTCCCTGCGGTTGGGTAGTGTTCGAAAGACATGCGTGCGTAAATGGGCGTGCCTTCATTGAAGGTTGAGCGTCGAGCTGGCACCTCGGCGTTTCGTAAAAATCTACTGCCAATCATTAGCGGACCAGAGTTCCGCTGTGGCGACCCCTTACTGGGAAAAGCCGAAAGACAAACAAACATAACGGTAATAACCCATGACTGGATGCGGGTAATGCTGGATTTACCCACATTTCGCTTTGTTTGGTCACTCAGCCCTTGCCCCTACGACCAAACCACACCAACCTTGTGTAAATCCACACACCCAGTCAGGTGTTACTGCTACACTGTATAATACAATCATGTTTTCATGTAAAAAATAGAGTTGCTTTTTGCTGTTTTTATTTCTTTTTCCTTATTGATTATTGTATACTTATTGTAGTAATACACTAGCTATCTGGCCAGGTTGACAGCTCGTGCGTGTACAGACATTTCCTTTCTTTCACAGTAGATACGGTCAATCAAAGCCACACCCAAATCTGAGCAAAAAGACTAGGGTGGTACAATTCTGATACATAACCTGCATCCCATCACCCATCTCAGGAACTATCACCTCTAGATTCCTCAACTGATCTGCCTTCATTGTCCAGGTTTTTGAACCATACAGAAGTACTGGTCACACCACTGTTTTGTACATCTTACTTTCCAGCTTATTTGATATTTTTCTGTCACACACTAATTGTGACATTCTGTGCCACTTTATAAGTACCTCTAATTCTAGCTTTGATCTTCTCATTCACATTTCTCCTCAAAACACCCCTTCTAGGTACTTGAAGTTATTAACTTGTTCCACTATTTTCTGTTCTACCTCAATTTCAGATTCTGATTTTCCCCATTTGCTGCAGTGTCAATTGTCTTGTTTGTGCTCGGTTTCTTTCTGTATGCCTTCAGTTTTGCATTCTATTTACTTAACATTGGCTGAAAATTCTCTTCACAGTCTGCTTGCAATGCACATCGTTTGCACACAGCAGCTTTGCTGATCTGTCCATTCAGACCTGTTTGCTACTGTAATCCATCGCCGGAATGAGCATGAGTGGACTCTGATAAAACTTTGATGCTCACTCACTCCCAATGAGAACCCTTCCGCGAGACCAAAGATTGTTTGCATGTTGTTTTAGGATCCTTTTACATGGCATGCACTAATTCTACCAATGGTTCCAAGACTTATTTAACATTTGTTTACTGGGAAAGTCTGACTTGGAACAAGCCAATTTTCAGCGGAGGCCCGGGGAGAAATGCTCCAGACGCGTGTCTTTGTAACATGGGAGGAAACCGGAGCACCCGGGGGAAACCCACATAAACA